>NC_085874.1:51955517-51970517 GCF_034702125.1 Engraulis encrasicolus | reverse complement strand
ACTATGGTAGTAATGTATTACTAAAGGCCCTGTGCACTGTCATAGTGGTGTAGTACTATGGTAGTAATGTATTACTAAAGGCCCTGTGCACTGTCATAGTGGTGTAGTACTATGGTAGTAATGTATTACTAAAGGCCCTGTGACATGTCATAGTGGTGTAGTACTATGGTAGTAATGTATTACTAAAGGCCCTGTGTACTGTCATAGTGGTGTAGTACTATGGTAGTAATGTATTACTAAAGGCCCTGTGTTATGTCATAGTAGAGTAGTACTATGGTAGTAATGTATTACTAAAGGCCCTGTGACATGTCATAGTAGAGTAGTAATATGGTAGTAGTGCATTACTTAAGGCCATGTGACATGTCATAGTAGAGTAGTACTATGGTAGTAGTGCATTACTTAAGGCCATGTGACATACCCAGCTCTACTATGGGTCCTGCTGTTAATTGCAGCTCTCCCTCTCCTGCTGTATCACTTGGGGATCAAACTACACAGGCAATAAGTAGCCCCTCTCATCACCTACAGATGGCCCTTCTTAATGTCAGATCACTTCGTAATAAAACATTTCTGGTACATGACATTATCACCTCCCATAAATTAAGCTGTATGTTCCTTACTGAAACATGGCTTGATACCTCAGGCAACTATGAACTTCTTGAGGCATCACCACCTGACTTTTCCTTTGCCCACTGCTCTCGTGAACATCAGAGAGGGGGGGGTGTAGCAGCCCTTTTTTCTCACATGCTTCCCTGCAAGACTGTTTCTTTTGGTCCATATGCTGCTTTTGAATATTTAGCCCTGAGGCAATCAAATAATTTACTCATTGTCACAGTCTATCGTCCACCACAATATAATGCGGGTTTTATTTCTGATTTCGAGGATTTTTTATCTAATACTGTGACCAACTATGACTGTATTCTTATTTCTGGTGATTTTAATATTCATGTTGATGACATGGCTAACTCCCTGGCAATTCAGTTCACAGAGCTTTTGTCATCCTTCGAGTTCACACAACATATGTCTGTCCCTACTCACAGCCATGGCCACACCTTAGATCTGGTCATTTCAAAAGGCTTAGACGTCTCTATAAATGGCACCTTAGATGTTGGTTTTTCTGACCACCTCTGTATATATTTTAGTGTCTCCTGGCCAACAACTAGACATGTATCTGGTGTGAAAAAGGTTCTCAGACGCAGGATCAGGGAAGATACCCCAGAAAATTTTATTTTGACCTTTAATGCTGCTCGGTCATGTGACCTGAGCCAGATATCTGTGCCATCTGTCTCCCCCATGGGCTCTGTTTGTGACTCTATTGTATCCCCCTGTTGCGACACCTTAGTCAAGTCTTTTAACTCTGCTGTGATGCAAACTATAAACAGTATTGCACCATTGCATGTTAAGACTATCTCAGGAAAACGTAGGTCACCCTGGAGAACCTCACAGACAATTAACACATCTAAAAGAATCTGTCGCATTTACGAACGAAAATGGCGTAAATCTAAACTGCAGGCTGACTTTGTAAACTATAAGAATCATATTCTTATGTATAACAATGAAATCAAGAAAGCTCGAAGGCAGTACTTCTCTCAGATCATTGCTGAAAATTCAAATAACGCTAAAATACTGTTCAATACCATTGATAAACTTATCAACCCTCCACTTACAATTCCTACAGAGCTCCACTCTGTAGAGAAATGCAATGAGTTTGCAACTTTTTTTAGTGATAAAATTTTAACTATAAGGAGCAATATCATACCGTCTAATACTGATGTCAGCTACATTTCTCCATGTCAATTTCTGCCCAGCCAAGCCTGTCTCCCCAGTTTTACTCCTATTCATCAAGATGAGTTAGGAGAGATAGTTCGACAGCTAGGCTCTGCTACCTGCTCCCTTGACCCTATACCTACTAAATTGCTCAAAGAGGTCTTCAGCTGTTTAGCTACTGACATTTTAAATATTGTTAATTCATCACTCCTCTCTGGTACTTTCCCTTCCTGTCTTAAACATGCATTGGTTACTCCTCTGTTAAAGAAACATACCCTTGATCCCTTAGCTTTTGAGAGTTATAGGCCCATTTCAAACTTACCATTTTTAGGTAAAATCCTTGAGAAGGTTGCCTACAAGCAGCTTTACTCTTATCTGTCCCACAACTCCCTTTTCGATGCCTACCAATCTGGATTCCGTGTGAATCATAGTACAGAGACTGCTTTGATCAGAGTTGTCAATGATCTTAAAATGGCCACTGATAACCATAAAGTATCTGTTCTGGTTCTTCTAGACTTAAGTGCTGCGTTTGACACTGTGGATCATACGATTTTAATCCAACGACTACAAGATCAAATCGGCATTTGCGGTAGTGCCCTTGCCTGGATCACTTCTTATTTAAATGGGAGATCCTTCTCTGTCACTATTAACAATTTCTTCTCTGACTCTATGGATACCTCTCATGGGATACCTCAGGGATCAATCCTGGGCCCTCTGCTTTTTAATTTATATATGCTACCACTTGGGCATATCATCCGGCACCATGGTCTCTCATATCACTCCTATGCAGATGATACCCAGTTGTACATTTCTTTTCCCCTGACGACCCCAGTCCAGTAAATGACCTAATAAGTTGTGTCTCAGACATCAAAAACTGGATGGGTCAGAATTTTTTATTGTTAAACGACAGCAAGACAGAGATTTTAGTTGTAGGCCCCAAGGCTCGTAGAGAACATCTTTGTACGTTTTTAGCCCCCCTTCAGGTAATACCTTGTGATGATGTCAGAAATTTGGGTGTGACCCTTGATACAGATCTTAATTTTAACAAACATATATCTGTTATCACTAAGACGGCATTTTACCATCTGCGAAATATTACTAAAGTACGTGGCCTCTCGTCTCCTCAGGACTCTGAAAAGTTAGTTCATGCTTTTATCTCCAGCCGCCTTGATTACTGCAACTCCCTATATGCCGGGCTCACTAAACAGGCACTCAACAAACTCCAACTCATTCAGAATACAGCTGCCAGAATACTGACAAGAACATCCAAATTTGGACACATCACCCCAATTCTGAAATCTCTTCACTGGCTGCCTGTACAACAAAGAATACATTTTAAAATACTTCTGATCACTTTTAAAGCAGTAAATGGCTTGGCCCCTACCTACATCTCTGACATCATCCCTCCATACCATCCTACCCGTTCGTTGAGAACATCAAATAAAGGTCTTTTATGCGTCCCCAAAATTAACACCAACACTGCACATGGTGCTTTTAGTTATTGTGCCCCTACCCTTTGGAATTCCCTCCCCCTAGAACTAAGGTCAGTGACTTCTACTCCCGCTTTTAAAAAGGGTCTTAAAACGTTTTTATTTACACAAGCTTTTGGTTGAGTTGATTTTTATTGACATTGTTTTATTTCCTAAGGGTTTTTATGTGTTTTATTTTTTACTTTGATTTTACTTTGTGTCTAGTCTAGTGTTTGGTGTTTAAAAGGTCTTATCATTGCAATGGGTTTTATTTTGTTTTATTTCTACCTATTATTATATATGTTTATATTTTCACTCAGTTTTAGTGCTGTTTTTAAATTTTCTACTTTTCCTCCTTTTAATCTTACAGCACATTGAGTCTATGTAAGCCATATGAAATGTGCTTTATAAATAAACTTGACTTGACTTGACTTGACATGTCATAGTAGAGTAGTACTATGGTAGTAATGTATTACTAAAGGCCCTGTGTACTGTCATAGTGGTGTAGTACTATGGTAGTAATGTATTACTAAAGGCCCTGTGTACTGTCATAGTAGAGTAGTACTATGGTAGTAATGTATTACTAAAGGCCCTGTGCACTGTCATAGTAGAGTAGTACTATGGTAGTAATGTATTACTAAAGGCCCTGTGACATGTCATAGTAGTGTAGTACTATGGTAGTAATGTATTACTAAAGGCCCTGTGTACTGTCATAGTAGAGTAGTACTATGGTAGTAATGCATTACTAAAGGCCCTGTGTACTGTCATAGTGGTGTAGTACTATGGTAGTAATGTATTACTAAAGGCCCTGTGACATGTCATAGTAGAGTAGTACTATCAGGGGTGCATTACTAAAGGCCATGTGACATGTCATAGTAGAGTAGTACTCTCAGGTGTGCATTACTAAAGGCCATGTGACATGTCATAGTAGAGTAGTACTCTCAGGTGTGCATTACTAAAGGCCCTGTGACATGTCATAGTAGAGTAGTGCTATCAGGGGTGCATTACTAAAGGCCATGTGCACTGTCATAGTAGAGTAGTGCTATCAGTAGTGCATTACTAAAGGCCCTGTGTACTGTCGTAGTATTGTAGTACTAACGGTAGTGCATTACTAAAGGCCCTGTGTACTGTCATAGTAGTGTAGTACTATGGTAGTAATGTATTACTAAAGGCCCTGTGTACTGTCATAGTAGAGTAGTACTATGGTAGTAATGTATTACTAAAGGCCCTGTGTACTGTCATAGTAGAGTAGTACTATCAGGGGTGCCCACATGGGGACACAAAGGGGACAGTTGTCCCGGGCCCAGGGAGAGAGGGGCCAGAATTGTTTTTTAAAATAAATGAATTTGCTTTTTTCACATTTGAAGTTTGGATGAAGGGTAACAGATTTGAAAGGGTGTATCACGATACTGCCTTCTTGCACTGCGATACAATATTGTGATTCTGTGTATCACGATTTAGCGGTTCGATACAATATCATTACAGCCCTAATATATGTATAAAGAATACTTGAATAATGATAGTCCCTGGCTAAAACCCTGGAGAGCGCTAATGGACCATCCAGCCATTAGCATCACAATGAGTCCAGATTGACCGCCATACGTTCTGAAGATGCTATACAGTCCACCGCCCAAGATACTCTATGCCTAAGTCATCGCCCAAGTCATTGGCTAATTAATCAGCGCACAACTAGGCAACTATTTGGTCTTCAGATGTATTAAATATAGTTTGTCTCCAAAAGGGTACTGTTTCAACAAATTCATTAAGGAACAGAATGTTTCACAGCAGTAGACAGACACAGACAGACACAAACATAGACCCAGACTCACACTCGCATGCACACACACACACACGCATGCACGCACGCACAGACATCCACCCACACAAACGCACTTACACACAACCATCCACCCACACAAACACTCGCACAGACACACAGACACATAGACACACACACGCACACACGCATGCATGCACCCACCAACGCAGGCACCCATGCACGCACGCACAGACATCCACTCACACAAACGCACATGCACACAGCCATTCACCCACAGAAACACTCACACAGACACACAGACACACGTACGCACACACGCGCACGCACACACACGAATGCAGGCACCCAAGCACGCACACATGCACAAACACACGCACGCACGCACGCACGCATCCCCTTTAAAACAGCAGTCTCAGCCCCACTGATAGCCACATGGGTGATGTACAGTCCGGTCACACACACACAGACACAGACACAGACACACACAGACACAGACACACACACACACACACACACACACACACACACACACACACACACACACACACACACACACACACACACACACACACACACACACACACACACACACACACACAGTCTGTGCTGTGATGTACAGTCTGCTCAGTCAGGGGGAACTGTGGGAAGAGAATAGAGACTTGACCTCGCTCGCTACTAAATGAATCTGCCAGTCGCAGAGTCTGTGGATGAATCATAGTAGGGGTATTCTCCAGGGAAGTGGACAGCACACATTCAGAAAACAAGACTCTTACTTTATAAAGACATACGGCCTAATAGCACGACCACTGACAGCTGTTGCTGGGCCTGGGACAAAGTCATCTGAAAGGGCCTCCAACCCAATACATACAACAATGTAATTGGGCCCCCCTATCTCCCTGAGCCCAGGGCAACTTACCTGTTTGTCTCCCCTGTTGGCCTGCCTAATAGTAATACAAACAATAATACAGTAATATAGCACAAGTTCCATTTTCTGAACTGTAAGATGCAATAAAACATGCAGCTCAATGTATTTTGTTCCAACTAATTCACTAAAGCAAAACGTTTTGGACTGGAGACCCCTAATGGAGCAGGACCTCCATAATCGCACCACAATTCATACTCAGCACAGCAGTTTTAAATAATCATTTTAACCCCTTAAGACACGGCATTATAAATGAGCTGTTACCAGGATGGCAATGACCAAGTCATAATGTAATACTAAAGGCCCTGTGCACTGTCATAGTAGTGTAGTACTATAGTAGTTAACTTTCAATGTCTATTACAGCGTGCCACTGGAGGTACGGCGCGCATTAAGGGGCTACTGAGTGGGGTTAGAGATAGGTAAATGGTCAATGAGTGAACTAAATATTGGATCAGAGTGGATTACTCTTTCTAGAATATCAGAGCTTCGCATAAGCCCACTTGGTTTGCATTTTCATGAGTTGCACTGTACTGAACTTAACTGTAACAAACACAGACCCCTTGGCAATGGCATGGGCCCCCAGGGGTCCCCGGACCACACTTAGAGAACCACAGAACTAAACCATACCACATGCAGACAGACATGATAATAACAGACATAATGCCACCTCAATATCATGTACCATGTGCCAGGCAGTTCAGCTTCCCAATCTCTCGCGACTCCAGGCAGTTTCAAAGCATGATGGATTGGGGATTATTAGTGAAGCAAACCTCGCAAGTCCTTTCAAGGATTTCAGGGCTATGGCAGGGCCGTAACCAGACATTTTCAAATACCGAGATCAAATATTGCGTACTGTACTGCATACTATACATTTAGAATGCTTCAAACTCTTTAGTCAAACTCATAGGATTGTTTTCATTAATCACTGCCTTGAGGATAAAGGGGGGTGATCATATATCGCTTTTCATCATAGATACATTTTACATTTCTGATAAAAAGTACTTGGACATGACATGACGTCTGTGTCCTCAATGGTAGTTACGGCCATGGGCTCTGGCCATGCTAACTGATATGTTTAATTCCTGCCTCTAATCCAGGAGGGAACCGTAGAGTTCCTCTGCCTCTAATCCAGGAGGGAACCGTAGAGCTCCTCTGCCTCTAATCCAGGAGGGAACCGTAGAGCTCCTCTGCCTCTAATCCAGGAGGGAACCGTAGAGCTCCTCTGCCTCTAATCCAGGAGGGAACCGTAGAGTTCCTCTGCCTCTAATCCAGGAGGGAACCGTAGAGTTCCTCTGCCTCTAATCCAGGAGGGAACCGTAGAGTTCCTCTGCTAGAAGGGCAGCACTGGCCAATTTTCGATATGGAATACAAAAAAAATCTCGCTTCAAGGCAATTTTAAACGAATCCCTCTGAAATTGACTTAAACTCCTTGTTTTAATTGCCCTGTATTACTCTTCTCTATAAAAGACTGAACAGTCAATGTCAATGTAGCAGAATTCAATCACATTAAACTTGGCTACACCTCTCACCTCTGTCCATCAGGATTATGTATAACCTCAGTCTGTGCCAGCTATGGATGATGACAGCCAGGGCTGGACTAGGGGAGAAATAGGCCCCCGGCACTTTTGGCTTAACCCCTTAAGACACGGCATTATAAATGAGCTGTTACCAGCATGGCAATGACCAAGTCGTAATGTATAACTAAAGGCCCCGTACACTGTCATAGTAGTGTAGTACTATAGTTAACTTTCAATGTGTACTACAGCCACAGGAGGTACGGCGTGCATTGAGGAGTTAAAAAGGGCCCCTCATAATTAGCACCGGAGAACTGACTCACCAGTGGGCCCTGCACCCTCACGGGCCTCTATTTTCTTTTCTTTTTTTTTAAACATTTCTGAAAATAGGGGCCTTAGAGAGTGCGGGGTCCACCGGGAAATGCCCGCTATGCCAGACCGCCATCTGCGCCAGCTACTGTATGGATGATGACAATGCAGAAAATGCTTCTTCTTTGCCATGCTGCTTTTTTTTATGATGGTCCGGTCATTGCCGCTCCTTTGGCTAAAGGAGGTCCGCCGTCCTCCTTGCCAATGGAAGGAGAGCTAATTGAGTTAGCCCAACAAAGCTTTGTGGATTAAATGACCCCAAGAGTATGTGTCTGGGTGGACGGCCGGCATGAGTATTAGGACTGGAGCAGGGGGGGTTCCCAACCTTTTCCAACTTGGTGCCCACTTGACATTTTCACTAGTGCTGCGAGGAGATTTAGAAAAAAAATAATCTAATTATTTACAGAGTTTGTAATTAATGAATCTAACTTGACATTTCCACAATTGTTCGGGGCCCACCTCTGACCCAAAAGGTAATAACGCTCAACAGCAACAACACAGAAACAAATATTATTTAGATTTTTATGAAAAATGATTTCAAGGCCCACTTGAAATGCCTTCATGGCCCAGCAGTGGGCCCCGGCCCACAGTTTGGGAATCGCTGGGCTAGAGTATAATTATGGGTAGTCCCTTGGAGCCAGTCAGCCAATGTATTGATAAGCCATACCGGCATACTCCATACTCCACTGCTGCTGCACGGCCCAGTCACTCTGCGTAAGAGGCTCTATGAAGCTGCTAATTGATTACTGGAATCCATTACAGTTCCATCTCCACGGCAACATGAGCTACAGTGGCCCAATAGAGGTAACCACATGCCATGACAACTCTGGCCCTTGAACCTGGAGAGAGAGAGAGAGAGAGAGAGAGAGAGATGGGGAGGGAGGGAGAGAGAGGGGGGGATGGAGGGAAGGGGAGAGAGAGACCCAGGTGAAAAAGTGGTTCAATTTAGTACAATAAAAGCATGACTGAAGTGTACTTAGCATGTTAAAAGTGCACTCCTGCTTTTTGTGCAAAGAAAAAGTATGTTTACAATATGCTTTTTTAAAGTGTACTTAATTAGATGTAATTAAGTTGATCTCAAAGAAAGTACACTTAGCGAACCATACTTCAAGTGGACTTCGAAGATGTTTGGCTAAAGTGTATTTAGAGGAATATACTAATAGTGTTCTAATAGTGAACTTACTAAAAGTGTATTTTTTACACATATTGCAATTGTACTTTTTTAAAGTGCAATATGATTACACTTCACCCAAATGTCTTTGAAGTGTGATTTTCTATAGTGCGCTTTAAAGTAAATCGCTTTAACATATTGCAAGTACACTTTTTCTAAGTGCACCATGATTGTACTTCACCCCAATATCTTCAAAGTGTGCTTACACAAAGTACATTTACCCATCATGCACCATCATACATGTCCCATCATGCAATGCACTTCTTGGAGCTACATTTCTCAAACAGAAAGCCATTTATCCTGAAGGAATATTTTTGGTTTGCATGGAAATATTACTCATTGTTATATTCTGTGTTTATTGTAGGAGTTTTAAAATTTTAAAGTGGTACACAAAAAATGACCATGTTCCCACCGTCATTATGATGGTCACGTATATGTTCTGGCATATATAGGCTCACATTTCCCATGATATCATGGTGAGAGGTAAGTTGGAACTAGTTGCTCAAACAAAGAATAGAGGGTCACCACTCGTAATCAAGTCATGTGATCAACTGCAGGAAGGTGGAACAAGATTGAAATAAAGTGAGATGTGTATCTGAAATCTCTGTAACAATGCAATGATTGTAAATGCCAGTCGTGCTAGGCATGCGTGCTGTATCATTACTGTGACATGTGGCTGTGTGTAATGTACAAGCTCTGAGGACCAGCATGGATTGTAGTATTACATTTATATTATTTCATGTACTTGGGAGTGTACTGTAAATATACTTCAAGCATACCTGTTATATATTTACAATACTTAATATGATATACTTTTTACAGACTTAAAATGTTCCAATGTAGTCCAAAGAAGCATGAAGTTAATATACTTTTATTGAACTTCTAGTAACAATAAAATGTTATAGAAGTGTACTCAAGCACACTCTTAATGCCATACGAATGCATGAAAAGCGTGTTTGGAGCATACTTTCAAAAGTATGCTTGTAGTGCACTTAAAGTTGTCCAAAAGCGGTGCCAATTTAGCATCCTCAGTGTGCTGCAAGTGTGCTGAAGTACTGCTTTAGTAGTGCCTCAGCGCACTAATAGTGCAATGAAGCGCACTTTAAATCGCCGAAAATAGTACACTTTGTACTAAGTACGGTCAAAAAAAGTACACTTTAAGTATATGGGTTTTTCACCTGGGGAGAGATGTTAATTTAGTTTGCTCTATTGTACGGATTGTCTAGACCTGGAGAAATAGTAACGTTCAAGTCCTTATCCTCCTGTCATTGACAAAGTAGGCTATATTGTATTGATGGCTAGAGTATATGTAGGCCTATCTATGGCTTCGTTCTTTTCTTTTCCTTTTTCTAATACTGTGTGATTCCCTTAATGGTTTGTATGACTGCTTTAGCAATATGGATGTCCTTTTTGTCATGCCAATAAAGCCTTATTGAATTGGAGAGGGAGAGGGAGGAGAGAGAGAGAGAGAGAGAGAGAGAGAGAGAGAGAGAGAGAGAGAGAGAGAGAGAGAGAGAGAGAGAGAGAGAGAGAGAGAGAGAGAGAGAATACAAAATGTGGTGCATGAATGACTGTGTACAACAAGTAAGCCATGGTGTAGTATGTTCATATGTAGGAAGACCTCCTTCACTCTACCTGGCCAGTAAACACACCCCTCATCCACCCCTCACCCACCCGCACCCCCTCATCACTTCTTAATGAGGGAACAGTGTAGGTTAAATAGGACAGGTATATTTAATATGAAAGGTGACTTCCAGGAGATGAATGGATCCTGCAAAATTCTGGAAGGCTGTAAATTACAAAAACAATAAATCTGTTACACCTATGCCTTCTTCAATTAAGTTTGATGATTGTCTACTACAAGACAAATCAGACATTTGCAGTGCTCTTAACAAACATTTTTCTTTAGCCAGTCAAAGTTTTGACAATAGCAATAATCATTCCTTTATACCTAGGGCTGGAAATGTTATGCGTATCAGAGACAATGTCAGAGACGATGATCTGGAATTCAGGCTTCATCCTGTGTCTAAGCATACAGTGCTATCTGCTTTATTAGCAATTGATAGTCGCAAATCCACTGGAGAAGACCAGCTAGATCCCCTTTTTCTTCGCACTGCGGCATATATAATAGCAGAGCCATTATTGCACATTTTCAATTTTTCTATTTCCACTGGAGTTGTCCCTACACTATGGAAATTTGCACACATTACCCCGTTGCACAAGGGGGGTGATAAGACTGACCCTAACAACTATCGACCAATATCCAAGCTACCGTGTCTCTCAAAAATACTAGAGAAGTTGGTAAATGATCAGCTCAAAGAATTTCTAAATACCAATAATATTTTGAGCCCTCTCCAATCAGGCTTTAGGCCTAAACATAGTACAGTTACTGCTGCTACTAAAGTAATGGATGATATTATCACTTCTCTTGACAAGAAAAAACATTGTGCTGCCATCTTTGTGGACTTATCCAAAGCATTTGACACCGTGGACCATTCTCTGCTTCTACAAATTCTGCCTGGTATTGGTTTTAATGCAAGTGCCTGTAAATGGTTCCAGAGCTACCTTTCAAACAGACACCATACTGTAAAATTGGGTAATACTCAATCTGACCCCCTGCTAATAACCAAGGGGGTCCCACAAGGTTCAGTATTAGGTCCGGTACTCTTCACCATGTACATAAATAGCATACTTTCTCTCCTTTCCAACTGCTCTATTCATCTATATGCAGATGATACAATTTTGTATTGTGTTGCAGATTCTGTACAGCTAGCCTTGGAGAAATTGCAGCAGTCTTTTAATATCCTACAAAATGCCTTCATTAGTCTTAAGCTTCTACTTAATGTAAGCAAGACTAAATGTATGGTCTTTACTCGATCTAAGCATGGCATGAAAAATGATTTTAATATATCTACTTTAGATGGGTCTGTTATTGAGAGAGTATCACATTATAAGTACCTGGGAATCTGGCTAGATGACAAGTTCACATTCAAGAAACATACTGACTGTCTTGTCACTACGCTCAGACAAAAGCTATCTTTCCTGCACAGAAATAAATATCACTTTCCTGTTTTCTGCAGAAAAAAGTTAATTGAAGCTACTTTTCTGTCTTCCCTTGACTATGGTGATATTATTTACAGACATGCACCACTCTCTAATCTGAAGGCACTTGACACTGTCTATCATTCAGCTCTTCGTTTTATTACTGGGGATCCATATAGTACACATCATTGCCTGTTATATGATAAAGTTGGGTGGGCTCCACTTTCTCACAGAAGGGACATGCATTATTTTATTTTTATTTATAAGGCCCTCACTGGCAAACTCCCATTTTATATTTCATCTCTTTTAGTTTGGCACTCCAACCCATACCAAACCCGCAGCAGCAATTTTTTACTGGAGGTCCCTTATGCCCGCACTGAACTGGGTAAAACAGCTTTTAGTGTCTGTGGACCTTCAGTTTGGAATAACTTACAACAAAGGATGGGTCTTCAAGCCTTTGTGCCATTAGAACATTTTAAAGTTACACTGGGAAGTTTTTTATCACATACTTGCACTTGTTTTAACTCATAAGTTTTAATTCATAGTTTGTCTTAATTCTTACCTTTTATATGATTTATGGTGTATTGTGTATGTTCATTGTTTATATATGATTTTATATGTGCAATTGTTTGTTTTACTCGACATCATTGTAAATGAGGGCTGGGCCCTCAATGATTCTTCGAGTTTAAATAAATGAAATGAATGGAGGGGCTCCTCTGTTTAACCTCACAGTGTAAATGATGACAAATTGTTCCTTCTGTTCTGTGTCGCCGATGGCAGGTGGGNGGGTGGGGGGGCGGAGGAGTTCACACAGCTCAGCAGAGGCAGCCCAGAGCCAGCCAATAGGAACGCTTCGTCCCTGGAGGCCGCCAGAGCCAGCCAATAGGAACGCTTCGTCCCTGGAGGCCGCCAGAGCCAGCCAATAGGAACGCTTCGTCCTTGGAGGCCGCCAGTGCCAGTTGACTCTAACAGCCAGTTCCTGAAGGCTACAAGAATCAATCGACAGGAACACTTTGCACCTGCAGAGTCACTGATAGCTTTGCCTGGTCCAAGCACAAAGTCATCTGAAAGGCCCCACCCCATACATACAGTAGCCTACATATATAATGAGGCCGCCCTCCATGGACCCAACAGTGTGTGAAGAGTGAGTGAGTGAGTATCTGAGTGTCTGTGTGTGTGCGTGTGTGTGTGTGTGTGTGTGTGTGTGTGTGTGTGTGTGTGTGTGTGTGTGTGTGTGTGTGTGTGTGTGTGTGTGTGTGTGTGTGTGTGTGTGTGTGTGTGTGTGTGTGTGTGTGTGTGTGTGTGTGTGTGTGTGTGTGTGTGTGCGTGTGTGTGTGTGTGTCTGTTCATTGCCTTCCAAACGAGTTGTTTTGATCATCTGCACTGCACAAAGGCCTTTCTTAGTCATCTGGTCATCATTCTGCTGAATTGCCCATGTATAACCTACTGTATAATGTATTACCCATCATGCGCACCGTTATCCTTCGGCCGTCTGCCAGTCTCTCTATTCATATCAGGTCTTCAGAATTTAATTAATAAAGAAATAAGTCCCATAAAGTCTCTGAATCTAAATGATCAAGTTGCGGTGTATTAGCTGATGAAGTTGCTGTGTATTAGCTGGAACGAGCCCACCTGCCCACCTTCCTCAGTTCATTAGATACAGGCTTGTTTTTTAAAGTGTGCATAGCCCTTCAGCTACCCTTGGGACCTGAGGGCTGGAACCCAGTTCAGTTCTGGAGAGCAGTGCGGAGCAATGCAGTGACTTTTTGGCAGAGACCATATGTGTCTTTCATTATGGACGTGAGAGAGACTAAAGGACAGAGAGAGAGAGAGAGAGAGAGAGAGAGAGAGAGAGAGAGAGAGAGAGAGAGAGAGAGAGAGAGAGAGAATAGTGTGCGTGCGTGCGTGCGTGCGTGCGCGCGCGTGCGTGCGTGTGTGTGTTGGGATTGGTATTTCTCCATGTTAATGGGGGCTGGATGGATGGTGTGTATTATTCGTTATGAAGTGTCTCTTGCTAGTGGCTAATTAGCCAGAATGCACTGAGCACTCCATTAGCCTGCTCATGTTAATCAATTAGGTCATCAATTACCTCGTTAAGGACATTGGGGAGGGGGAGGGACATTGGGGAGGGGAGGGGGGGGGGGGGGGGCAAGAGGTGGCGGCCAAAGTGGAGAGAGAGCCGGTGTGTGTGTGTGTGTGTGTGTGTGTGTGTGTGTGTGTGTGTGTGTGTGTGTGTGTGTGTGTGTGTGTGTGTGTGTGTGTGTGTGTGTGTGTGTGTGTGTGTGTGTGTGTGTGTGTGTGACATTGGGAGGAGGAGGGGGGAAGGCAAGAGGTGGTGGCTAAAGGGAGAGAGCTGGTCAGTCAGCAAGAGTGTGTGTGAGTGTGTGAGGTACACTATTGGCCGTGGCTTTCCTTAATGCTCCCATTAAAATTTTAAATACAGATGTAGTTAAAACCACCTGCTGTGCAACCTTAAAAGTGTCCCTATGCACAACGTCTTATTATCCTGGTCAGGGCAGCTACTGCCATAGAAATGCTGTAACATCAAATGCGCTGGGCAGCACTCTCGTTAGTGCCGATCGTAACGACCGCCTCATCAGATCACTTCAAAATCTGATCAGACACCTGCTTATGTAGGGGGGGAGTCATCGAGCCACTGCCTTCCAGTTGTAGGTTTGAATCACTTACACCAGTTTTGAACTAGTTTTGAACACTAAAATCTGTGGCATGAACACGTCGGCTGATTCGCGATTAGGTGCCTGAACGGGCACCAGCACGGTTCTCAGTCAATGCACCATGAGAGCTGTTGTGTGCCGCCAGGTTACCATTTCAAGCAAGACAGACTTTCACTTTACTTTCACTATACACACTCTCTCCTCCCTCTCTCTCTCTCTCCCTCCCCCCTCCCTCTCTCTCTGTGTCTCTCTCCTCCCTCTCTCTCTGTGTCTCTCCCCCCCCCTCTCTCTCTC
>NC_085874.1:51945517-51948017 GCF_034702125.1 Engraulis encrasicolus | reverse complement strand
TGCTTTATTGGTGTTGGTGAGAGGGCTGAGTGGGTTTAATTACGAGGCAGGTACTCGTGGTGTAATGAACACAGTCTCTTTTCCCGTCTGTAATTTACTGTTTTTTGTTTTTTTTAGCCACTTATGAAAAAAAAGTCCTTGTTTAAATGTTTTATGTCCACAGACTCGTGGTGTTATGAACGCGCTCCTCTTTCTATCCCGTAATTCACAGGCGCTCCCTCACATACTAGCATAGGTGGGCAGTCGTGTTTTTTTGTTTTCCTTTTTAAGCCACTTATGAAAAACAGTTCCTCGTTTAAATGTTTTATGACCCCAGGCGGCGTAGTATAATGCTGCTCGGAGCCTCAAGACAAAGCCGCTGACAGCGTTGGCTGAGCCCAGGACAAAGTCATCTGAAAGGGCCCCCCATCTAATACATTCAATGTAATGAGGGCACAATTATGCCCCCCCATCACACTGGGCCGCCTGGGACAGCTGACCCCTTTGTCCCCCTTGTCAGCTTCCCTGCCTCAAGATAATTATCAGCGATCTACAGCCTCGTTTATCTTGCTTTCCCTCCGCGCTCCTGGCATATGGACTTCATGTGTGGTGGCCCTCCCCTCCCTTCCTTCTGTCCTGAAAAAGTCCCACCAAGACAAATTTCACAACACCGCCACAACAGGTTTTTTTTGCGTTTTTATTTATTTTGAGATAAACAGACAGGAAAGGAGGGAGGGGGGCAAAGGACCCGGGCCGGAATCGAACTTGGGTCGCCGGTGTATCAGCCCAGTGCCCTACTGTCAGCTGCCCAGCAGGGCCCACCACTGCAGTTGCTTTCACTTACACCTGTTTTGTCATTAATTTACTTCCTTGATTTACATGATGGGGCTCTCATGCATTCCTGATGAGTCAGCAGAAGTAAGTGGGCTCTTTGTTTAAATGAAGTGGGCACCACTTTGACGCATGACATTACCTGGAGGGAAACAATCCAGCGTGTTGAATTGCATTGCCTTGTGTTGCAATTCATTTAGCAGCAGGGCTGGTCTAGCCATCTGGCATACAGGGCATTTTCCCGGTGGGCCGACGGTCCTCTGTTTTCCTGGGGATTAGCCTGCAATTTAGAGGGGGAGACCCATTCACATACAGACAGTGGAATCAGTCAGTGAAGATATAGTATGAAAGTGGTGTGAGTGTGGGGGGCGCTGTGGCGCAGCGCGCTAAGCCCCCTACATTTGGGCTTGCATGCCCACGGGGACCCCAGTTCGAATCCGACCGGGGTCATTTCCTGATCCTCCCCTGTCTCTCTGTCCCATTCGCTTCCTGTCACCATCTTCGACTGTCCTGTCAAATAAAGGCATAAAAAAGCCCCAAAAAATATGTAAAAAAACCCCCAAAAAAACAAAAAAAAAGTGGCCCGAGTGTGTGTTCAGGGGCCGATCGATGCCCAGGCCATTTTCGGTCCCAGCCCAGCCCAGCGCTGTTTAGCGATGACTCCAGGGGTCTCCCCCCTTTACACAAACAGGATGTTTTATTGGAGTATGTGAGTATGTGAGTGCATGCATCCACACCGCAATACATGAATTATTTAGCAGTTTATATAATCCACACTCCACACTGAAGACACACACAACACATCACCCACCACACTCCACACTGAAGACACACACAACACATCACCCACCACACTCCACACTGAAGACACACACAACACATCACAACACATCACCACAACACATCACCCACCACACTCCACACTGAAGACACACACAACACATCACAACACATCACCCACCACACTCCACACTGAAGACACACAACATGTCACCCACCACAGTACACACTGAAGGCACTCAACATATCACAACATATCACCGCACCATAAGAGCCGGGATGGGAGGATTGAAGACCACTACTTGTTGCAGACATTACGCAGAGATTCAAAGTCCCATTACAGCTGCAAATTAATGACAAGAAGGATCAGTAGGAAATAGTAGTGGGGTTTCAAGTTCCATAAATTGCCATAAATAAATGCATGGCGCAGCCATTTACCACCGTGCTTTACTACTAACGTACAGCCATTTACTACGGTGCTTTATTTTTCCCAAGACATATGAGGAAGGGACTGAAACCTGGGGCCAAAAAGGACCCGGCACTTTCGAGTGGCCCCCTCTAAATTGTGGACTCTAAAAGCCCTTTCACAAAACAATCATGCCGGCCACCTTATAAAATACCTTGGATTTCTGTTTAGTTTGACACTTAATGACTTTCGTTTTAAAATCACGGCCAGGTTGTATGTTCAAAAGTGCCTTACGAATGTACAAAAAACATATAGGCCTACGTAGCAGCTGGCCTGCTAGGAAATGCCCTTTGTGCCAGGCTGTCAAGCCAGAGCCGTTATGTGATTAGCTGAATCAATGTCATGCTCAATGTCAATGTCAATGCTGCGTCTGGAGCGAATACAGCGAATTCAAGGCGAAACTTCTTCTGCTACCCACGCTACCAGACAGCGTAGTTCGCTCTT
>NC_085874.1:51915517-51940517 GCF_034702125.1 Engraulis encrasicolus | reverse complement strand
TTGCAGCATGTTGCAGCTTATTCTTGTAGGAGCAACTTTGTCACGAAGCATGGTGCTGCTAAGCAGCATGATTCAGCACAGTCTGTTGTTTTATCTAACTTGTCTCTGTGGCATCTAGTAATGTTCAATTATGCAGCTTGCACATTCTGATATTCTGAACCTGCTATGTACGCGCTTGCGGAGAGTAAAGCATAATAAAACCGCCTTTCGCTTTTTACAAAGGGGGGGAAATGACGCTATTTTTTGGTTAAACTATCCGTCGCTTAAAATGGACATAACTTCGGAATGGGAGAGGCTAGAAATGTATCGTTTTTAGTAATGAAAAGCTAAGATCTTCAGCTTTTAAACAAGCCATGGCATATGTCTGTAGATCGAAAACAAAATTTGCTGGGTCTGTTAAAAAAAAATGAAACTTTCTGGCACTGTCAGAGACTGGTGTAAGGTCCCTACGTGACAGGTCATTTGCATGATAAGAGTATGGGCGATCACGACCATTAGCGAATACTTTGTTCTCAACAACTTCACATAAAGAAATGTGTATTCTGAAGCAAGACTGTCGTTGTCATCAGGACATGATCTTTTACTGAAACATGCTGTATGGTTGCAACTTAATTGCAACTCGGATTAAAAAAAACCCGCGTTGCGGTGTCATCTGGCCGAGGCTTAAGAGTTGCTCCTGTCAGTCTTTAATCATTCCATTCAATCCAGTGGTGCTCACTGCAGGAGCCCCTCCATCACCTTGAAGGTACACACACACACACACACGCACACGCACGCACGGACGCACACACACGCACGCACAGACACACAGACACACACACACACACACACACACACACACACACACACACACACACACACACACACACACACACACACACACACACACACAGACACACACACACACACGCACACACGCACGCACGCACACACACCCACACACACACGCACAGGGCCTAGGATACAGCGATACAGAGGAGACTGATGACACAGGAGAGAGTGATGACACAGCCGTTTAGGAAGTACACTCCAGTCACAGCCCAGCCAGGACGGACTGAGCCAGGGAACAGCAGGATGATGGGTTGTTTCTGTGTGTGTGTGTGTGTGTGTGTGTGTGTGCGTGCGTGCGTGCGTGCGTGCATGCGTGTGTGTGTGTGTGTGTGAGTGTGTGCATGCGCGTGTGTTTTGTGAGTCAGCATGTTGTTGGGTTTCGTACTACTTGTATATAAAGGGGAAAGAAAATCCACACACTTCAAATCTGTGCAATAAATGGCTTCTGTCAATGCTGAAAGCTTTCAGTTGCTAGACATTCATTACATTGTGTGTATTGGGTGTGTGTGTGTGTATTGGGTGGGTGTGTGTGTGTATTGGGTGGGGTTGGGGGGGGCTTTCAGATGTCTCAGTCAGCTGTCAGCGGTCCTGATGAGGAGGGATGGTGGTGGTGTGTGTGTAGGCTGCTTGCTGTACACAAAGGAAGAGTTGGGTATTTTCACTTTAACCCGTTAGAACATGGCGTTATAACATGTATATTTGCAGTGGCCGAGTCATAATGTATTACTAAAGTAGATTAATACAACGGTAATTAACCTTTCAATGACCATCACAGTGTGCCACTGATGGTACGGCGTGCATTAAGGGGCTGAGTCCTGTTTTTAGATAGTTTGTGATGAAATGTCTTCACCAATCTTCACCAGTCACTTTTTCATCACAAACTATCTAAAAACAGGACTTGCCTGTAAAATAGTCAACTAACACTTTAACCCTTTAAGTTAGAATTGGGTTTCAATACTTGCAAGTGTAGTAAACAATAGCAAAGTGACAATTCTTCTACTTTTTTCTAGTAACATACAGTATTATTCCAGCAGTGGAACTGTCTGTATAGTATTGGGAATCAGAGCAGTGATAGGAGGCTGCTCATTACACATGTAAAGAACACATTAGTGGATGTGCAGCACTGCATACTGGGGCATTAGCCAGAATGTGGAGCAATCATCTCTTCCATGTAAAGACAAACCCCAGCCACTGTGACAGTTAAAGAAATGAAGACTACTTAACCCCAGCCACCATGGCAGGTAAAGAGTTGAAGACTACTGAATGGTGACGTGAGCAGGATGAGTGTGTGTGAGTGCAAATCATGAGTCATATGCTATGTCTCAGATGAAGCACTTGTGAACTTCAGGCACTATGTTTCAGTGAGGAACTAATACGCCATACGCACTAAACATGCACAAGTGCTCCATTTGAGATCCAGCATTTGTCTTTCAAGGAAAGGAATCAGAAAATCAACTTTACGTCTACTCCAGAAGCCCGGGTCAGGAATAGAGCTGTGTTGACTTTTCCACAAGTTTGGTTTGGTTTACTTTGGCTTCACATTGGGAGCCCCTGCCCCCTCCACACACACGCGCACACACACACAAAGGCATGTGTACACACACACACGCACGCACACGCATACGCACGCACGCACACATGCACGCATACACACACACTCTCCGCTTCAATTCCATCTTAAATGTACACTTCTATCCAGACGGTCAGTGGTATGAAACAGAACTCAACCCTTTCAGAAGTGGCGTCCACTAAGCACACAGTCTCCGTCTGGCCTGAAGTGACCTTAAAGCTAGATTTATGCTTTGGACGCAGAGACTCTGCGTCCGTCCGTCTTCTGTCTGTGCGAGTCTACGCCCCCCGCGCAGAGGCTCTGCGCCCGTCGTCGAGCGCCTCGAAAAAATTCTAACTATCCGTCGGATGGACGCGGAGGACGCAGACAAAAAGGCGCTATGATTGGTCGTCTCGCTACTTCCTTGTTCTTGTGGCAGGCTGGCAGCGCAATGCCGGTAGTCTGCGAGAGCAGAACTGTATTGTGTTATAAACTATATTAATGCCTTGTGTGTAAATGTGTGTAAATACACAAAGCTACAAGCAAAGTTACATGCTTGCATTTTCTGCTCGTGAAAACAGACTGGGTATGTCAAATAACGATAACAGTAGGCTACATTGCCTTTGCAATTTGTGTGAAAATACCTAGCCAACCAGGCTATAAGCAACATTGCTTAATGACCGCAGTGCTACAATGTAGTGAAGGTAATCGCGCAATTTCAAATGTGGCTCGCGACGAGACCTACGACCTCGCAGATCTCGCATATGCATGAATACAAACTTGGTTCGTGGCCACTCCCACGCGACTTTTGACGAGCACAGTTGCAGAAGTCTAATCTGACCTTAAAGGTGCACTGTGTAGGATGGTGGCCAGAGTAGGTATTGCAACTATGCTGCTCATTGAAACTGTGCTGTCCATTGCCAAATTTGATCTTTTGATCATGAATATTTACTGAGTAATAAACTAATGTTTACTAGTATGACCAAAGTACAGTAAGTACAGCTAAAAATGTCTCCGCTTGGCCTGAAGTGACCTTAAGGCAGTAGATGGAGAGAAGGGGCCAGTTGTCCCGGGCCCAGGGAGACAGACAGGGGGCCCAAAATTGGGTCCTCTTTTGAAAGTCGCTTTGGTTATAAAACGTCTGCCAAATGCAATGTAATGTAATGTAATGTAATGTTTTCATTACATTGTATGTGTTGGATGGGAGGGCGCTTTCAGTTGACTCTCAGCGGCCCTGGGTAGATGCATCTTGAGAGAATTCTGCATAAAAAGTATGAATGCCACCCAATAACCATATCGGGTAGACGTAGGGACGCCAACAGGGGAGCACAAAGGGTTCAGTTGTCCTGGGCCCAGGGAGACAGGGAGGGGTTTCCATGTTGGATAGGGGGCCCCTTTCAGATGACTTCATCCTGGGCCGGGAAAAAGCTGTCATCGGCCCTGGGGAGATATATCTTGAGAGAATTAGGCAAATTTGTCATTAATTTTCCACGGTGATGTCACGTGCTCGTCCTGTGTGAAGGGGGAGAGGTGAAATAAGTTCCAGGGGAACAACCCACACTCTTCCTCTTCCTCTTCCTCCTCTTCTCTCTTCCTCCTCCTCTTCCTCCTCCTCTTCTCTCTGCCTCCTCCTCTCTCTTCTCCTCTTCCTCCTCCTCCTCTCCCTCCACCCCATTACCTCCTCCTCTCCCTCCTCCCCATTACCTCTTCCTCCTCCTCCTCTTCCTCCACCCCATTACCTCTTCCTCCTCCTCCTCTCCCTCCACCCCATTACCTCTTCCTCTCCCTCCTCCTCCTCTCCCTCCTCCTCCTCTTCCTCAACCCACACTATTCCTCCTCCTCCTCTTCCTCCTCCTCCTCCTCCTCTCCCTCCTCCCCATTACCTCTTCCTCCTCCTCCTCTTCCTCCACCCCATTACCTCTTCCTCTTCCTCCTCCTCCTCTTCCTCCTCCTCCTCTTCCTCCACCCCATTACCTCTCCCTCTTCCTCCTCCTCCTCTCCCTCCACCCCATTACCTCTTCCTCTTCCTCCTCCTCCTCTTCCTCCTCCTCCTCTCCCTCCACCCCATTACCTCTTCCTCTTCCTCCTCCTCCTCTCCCTCCACCCCATTACCTCTTCCTCTCCCTCCTCCTCCTCTCCCTCCACCCCATTACCTCTTCCTCTTCCTCCTCCTCCTCTCCCTCCACCCCATTACCTCTTCCTCTCCCTCCTCTTCTCTCTTCCTCCTCCTCCTCTCCCTCCACCCCATTACCTCTTCCTCTCCCTCCTCCTCCTCCTCCTCCTCTTCTCTCTTCCTCCTCCTCCTCTCCCTCCACCCCATTACCTCTTCCTCTCCCTCCTCCTCCTCTTCCTCCTCTTCTCTCTTCCTCTTCTTTCTTCCTTTCATTAATTTTCCACGGTTACAAACTTGTCCTGAGTGAAGGATGCGAGGTGAAATAAGTTCCAGTTCTTGTGTGAAGGAGAAGGGAAATAAGTTTCCTGGGGAACAGGCAGAAAAAAAGAAAATAAAAACCACGGAAATGCAAGCTGTGTTTTGGAGTGTGAAGGACTTTGCTGCCAGTATGTGCTGTGGAACCCCCTGAAGTTTACAGCAAGGACGAGTTGGGAAATGATCCCTGAGGGTCCCTGGTAGGCCCTCACACACACACACACACACACACACACACACACACACACACACACACACACACACACACACACACACACAAGTTGGGAAATTATCCCTGAGGGGCACTGAACGGCCCTCACGGGGGCATACTGAACTAAAACAGAAAGTTTTCGCAGAAAGAGGAGGAAGAGGAGGAGGAAAAGAGCGGAGGAGGAGGAGGGCAGAAAGAGGTTGAAGCAAGATGATCGAGGAAGAACAAGAGAAAGAGGAGGAGGAGGAGGAGGGGGAGAAGAGATGATGCAGGAGGAGGAGGAGGAGGAGGAGGAGGAGGAGGAGGAGGAGAAGAGATGATCAAGGAAGAACAAGAGAAAGAGGAGGAGGAGGAGGAGGAAGAGGAGAAGGAGAAGAGATGATGCAGGAGGAGGAGTGCCAGGCTTGAGAGGATGAGGGGAGGAGAGGAGGGGAGGAGAGGAGGGGAGGAGATGAGGAGAGGAGATGAGGAGATGAGGAGATGAGGGGAGGCTTAAGGGGTTGAGGGGAGCCTAGACTGTTGATGTACTTTGAAATGTTTTGTATGCCAGATGACCTGTACAGACTTGGGTCGGTGCAGAGAACAAAACAAGGGTAGTGTCTACTGATATTCCTCTCTGCCTTTCCAGTCAGCCTGCTGTAAAAAACAAGAATAGTGGATACAGATATCCCTCTCTACATAGGCGTGCACAGATAGGAATGAGGTGGTGCTAAAGCACCTGCCCCTTTGCCCTCCTGGACAAAAACTGGCCTTTTTGATAGTTCTTTTTTTATCAACATATTGTTGGCTCTGTTGACATGATAATCCAGAAATGCTTAATGATTAAACGTGTGTGATGATAATGCCTCAATATAATCCCTATATAGCCTTGGTAGGCAGTCAGAAATGCCACCTTTCCCCCAGTACCTGCCTCACATGTCTGAGCACGTCATCGCCAGGGGCGGTTCCAGACATTTATTCTTGGGGTGGCAAAGGGGTGGCGAAGTGTATTTCAGGGGGGCATGCTCCTACACTAAGGCAAAATTATAAACGCTATATAATCGACACACACACTTACGTGATACAGTGAATCCCTTAAAGTGAAACCCTGCAACCTAAAGTTCTATGTCTGAAATGATGTCAAGCATTAAGGCTATTGGTCACAATCAGGGCTCATAATTGGGGTGGCAAATCATATTTCTGGGGGGTAAATGCCACCCCCTGCCACCCCTTAGAACCGCCCCTGGTCATCGCCTCTCTACCTTTCCAGTCACCGTACCGTAGAAAACAGCTGACCTTTACTATGTCCTGACGTGCTGTCGCGACAGGCCAGACGCATGTGACAAACCCCTGAGGCCCTCTCTGCCCTTGTTTAAAGTGGTGTAGCCCAAATGGCAAACACACGCACAGGGAGGGAAGCTGACAGGAGGGGGTGAGGGGGGCAAAGGGGTCAGCTGTCCCGGGCACAGCTAGAGAGAGGGCCCAGAATTGGCTCCCCAGTACATTGCATGGATTGACATGGGGGGATGGGGGGGGGGTCCTTTCCTTAACTTTGTCCTGGGACCAGCCAAAGCTGTCAGAGCACATGTGACCACTTACCACCTCACAACAGACGACCACACACGGCAGCCATGCACAACATGTCAGCCTTTAAAAGAGAGTGCCGTGCATAGAAAAAAACTACTTGCGATTGTGATTTCCATTATTTTGAGTAAATGATTTTCTTTTCAGGTTTATAACTTTGCCATTACAGGTATGGATATGAAACGAAGTGGATGTGAAATGGTCAAGTAGTGTAGTGCTATGTAGATTGTTATGAGTAAGAACTGAACTCCATTTCAAAATGACTAAAGACCAACATATATTGTTGTGCAATGCAAAAATATGGCTATAATATTTAATAACATTATGATTCCTAACATTTTGTTTTGTTTCGTTTCATTTGTCCTTCAACATATAAACCGCCTGTACAAATGTGGTGTCCATATGGCAATCAAGACACACTTACACACAACAGCTTGGGCAAAATGAAAATGATATCAAAACAAAACAGAAACCGGACGATTGAACAGAGCAAAATTTAATATATATATATAAATAAATAAATTCCCCTGAAAACAGCGTGTGGAGGCAGATGTGAATGAAACTGTTCGCTGCGTCCGGCCCCAAGTGGAGCCAGAGAAGCGTGGTGGTCAAAATTAGACCATCTCTCATTACGGCCTTATTGCAGAAAGTTATCAGCAGAATGGAGGAGGGAGGGAGGTTATTATGGGCAGAGGCGGACTCTCCATTAGGCAAACCTAGGCAATCGCCAAGGGCCCTGAACAAATCCGCCCTCCATAGGGGCCCCCACCGGTCACACCAGTTGCGGTAAACACACAAAAAGTAGGCTTTGTCACTTAAGCAATCAAAGATAGCCTACGTATATATGAGACAAAACACCTAAATAGTATAATGACCTTTGAGGGCCCCCATGTTGATATTTCGCCTAGGGCCCCAAAATGGCTTGACCCGCCCCTGATTATGGGCTCGGCAGCAGACTGTGTCGGGCGGGCGGCGATGAAACATAATTTTGTCCCTCACAGTCACACGCTGCGATTTTTATGGCGGGAATTGCTGAGGTGCAAAAGACTTGGCGCTTCCCCTTGGCAACGGGAATTTACACCCTGTACAGAGTAATGTGGCGTGAGGACTCTTCCTCCTTCCTTCCTCTTCCTCTTCCTCCTCCTGCAAGTAAAACAATAAATCACAATAGCAGCATAATATAAGGAGTCACACCATACAACACCTACAGTGGCCCTCTGTCTTGCCATCTTTTGAGCGAGGTAAAAAATAAATGCTAACATATTAAACACAGCATGTTTATACGTACTACAAAATCCATGTTTGTTTGTTTGTGTATGAACATATGTAGGCTACTTGTGTATAGTTTATTTATATTGCAGTCACGGAAAAGAAGACTTTGAATTCTATTATTCTATTCTGTTCTGTTCTATTCTATTCTATTCTATTCTATTCTAATCTATTCTATTCTACTCTATTCTATTCTACTCTATTCTATTCTATTCTGTTCTGAGAGGAAGTGTTGAATATATCTCTTTTTCTAGTTCAAAGGAATAAAATTCTTAATTTTTCTTTACCCCAAAAGGGCATTAACCAGCTAGCAACGGCAGAGTTCCCAGATGTTTGCTCTCATGGATGTCTTTTAACCCATTGATGCCTAAAGCACCTGCAAAAAACACCTGCTGCATGCCTAAGCCCTTTTTGGGAAAAGTTGCCCTCAGCCTATAAATAGGCCTACCTGAATATCTCATAAAAACATAAAAAACATGTAATAAGCTGCATTTAAACGCTAAGACCTTCTTTCTGCAGAATGTGTTCATTCAGCTCTGCCAAAGAACAATGTTGCAGTATTCAGCATCAACGGGTTAATCCAATACTAGACCAATGTCTGAGCTGGCCTGGCCCCAGGCAAGACTCTTGACATGGTGTTTGTGTGTGTGTGTGTGTGTGTGTGTGTGTGTGTGTGTGTGTGTGTGTGTGTGTGTGTGTGTGTGTGTGTGTGTGTGTGTGTGTGTGTGTGTGTGTGTGTGTGTGTGTGTGTACTCTACTTTACAAAAAAAAACCTCACAACTAACCCTTCTTTGCATCTGCACTTGTTGTTCTGCATATCTTGGGTTTCCTGTGCACTTTGTATCTGCTAGTGATGTTGGCCATGACCTCTTTTCAAAGTTCCTTTGGTTAATAAAGCATCTGCCAAATGCAATGTAATGTAATGTAATGTAATGTAATGTAATGTAATGTAATGTAATTCAGTGGTTTGATGCTGAGGCAAGTAGGGCATACAGTATACACCTCCCCATACAGTATACACCTCCCCATACAGTATACACCTCCCCATACAGTATACAGTATACACCTCCCCATACAGTATACACCTCCCCATACAGTATACACCTCCCCATACAGTATACACCTCCCCATACAGTATACAGTATACACCTCCCCATACAGTATACAGTATACACCTCCCCATACAGTATACACCTCCCCATACAGTATACACCTCCCCATACAGTATACAGTATACACCTCCCCATACAGTATACAGTATACACCTCCCCATACAGTATACACCTCCCCATACAGTATACAGTATACACCTCCCCATACAGTATACAGTATACACCTCCCCATACAGTATACACCTCCCCATACAGTATACAGTATACACCTCCCCATACAGTATACACCTCCCCATACAGTATACACCTCCCCATACAGTATACAGTATACACCTCCCCATACAGTATACAGTATACCCCTCCCCATACAGTATACACCTCCCCATACAGTATACAGTATACACCTCCCATACAGTATACACCTCCCCATACAGTATACACCTCCCCATACAGTATACAGTATACACCTCCCCATACAGTATACAGTATACACCTCCCCATACAGTATACACCTCCCCATACAGTATACAGTATACACCTCCCCATACAGTATACACCTCCCCATACAGTATACAGTATACACCTCCCCATACAGTATACAGTATACACCTCCCCATACAGTATACACCTCCCCATACAGTATACACCTCCCCATACAGTATACAGTATACACCTCCCCATACAGTATACAGTATACACCTCCCCATACAGTATACAGTATACACCTCCCCATACAGTATACAGTATACACCTCCCCATACAGTATACACCTCCCCATACAGTATACACCTCCCCATACAGTATACAGTATACACCTCCCCATACAGTATACACCTCCCCATACAGTATACACCTCCCCATACAGTATACAGTATACACCTCCCCATACAGTATACAGTATACCCCTCCCCATACAGTATACCCCTCCCCATACAGTATACAGTATACACCTCCCCATACAGTATACACCTCCCCATACAGTATACACCTCCCCATACAGTATACACCTCCCCATACAGTATACAGTATACACCTCCCCATACAGTATACACCTCCCCATACAGTATACACCTCCCCATACAGTATACAGTATACAGTATACACCTCCCCATACAGTATACAGTATACACCTCCCCATACAGTATACAGTATACACCTCCCCATACAGTATACACCTCCCCATACAGTATACAGTATACACCTCCCCATACAGTATACACCTCCCCATACAGTATACACCTCCCCATACAGTATACACCTCCCCATACAGTATACAGTATACACCTCCCCATACAGTATACAGTATACACCTCCCCATACAGTATACAGTATACACCTCCCCATACAGTATACACCTCCCCATACAGTATACACCTCCCCATACAGTATACAGTATACACCTCCCCATACAGTATACAGTATACACCTCCCCATACAGTATACAGTATACACCTCCCCATACAGTATACACCTCCCCATACAGTATACACCTCCCCATACAGTATACAGTATACACCTCCCCATACAGTATACAGTATACACCTCCCCATACAGTATACAGTATACACCTCCCCATACAGTATACACCTCCCCATACAGTATACACCTCCCCATACAGTATACAGTATACACCTCCCCATACAGTATACACCTCCCCATACAGTATACAGTATACACCTCCCCATACAGTATACACCTCCCCATACAGTATACAGTATACACCTCCCCATACAGTATACACCTCCCCATACAGTATACACTATACACCTCCCCATACAGTATACACCTCCCCATACAGTATACAGTATACACCTCCCCATACAGTATACAGTATACACCTCCCCATACAGTATACACCTCCCCATACAGTATACACCTCCCCATACAGTATACACCTCCCCATACAGTATACAGTATACACCTCCCCATACAGTATACAGTATACACCTCCCCATACAGTATACACCTCCCCATACAGTATACACCTCCCCATACAGTATACACCTCCCCATACAGTATACAGTATACAGTATACACCTCCCCATACAGTATACACCTCCCCATACAGTATACACCTCCCCATACAGTATACAGTATACACCTCCCCATACAGTATACAGTATACACCTCCCCATACAGTATACACCTCCCCATACAGTATACAGTATACACCTCCCCATACAGTATACAGTATACACCTCCCCATACAGTATACACCTCCCCATACAGTATACACCTCCCCATACAGTATACAGTATACACCTCCCCATACAGTATACAGTATACACCTCCCCATACAGTATACAGTATACACCTCCCCCATACAGTATACACCTCCCCATACAGTATACACCTCCCCATACAGTATACACCTCCCCATACAGTATACACCTCCCCATACAGTATACACCTCCCCATACAGTATACACCTCCCCATACAGTATACAGTATACACCTCCCCATACAGTATACAGTATACACCTCCCCATACAGTATACACCTCCCCATACAGTATACACCTCCCCATACAGTATACACCTCCCCATACAGTATACACCTCCCCATACAGTATACACCTCCCCATACAGTATACAGTATACACCTCCCCATACAGTATACACCTCCCCATACAGTATACAGTATACACCTCCCCATACAGTATACACCTCCCCATACAGTATACACCTCCCCATACAGTATACAGTATACACCTCCCCATACAGTATACAGTATACACCTCCCCATACAGTATACAGTATACACCTCCCCATACAGTATACACCTCCCCATACAGTATACACCTCCCCATACAGTATACAGTACACCCTCCCCATACAGTATACACCTCCCCATACAGTATACAGTATACACCTCCCCATACAGTATACACCTCCCCATACAGTATACAGTATACACCTCCCCATACAGTATACAGTATACACCTCCCCATACAGTATACACCTCCCCATACAGTATACAGTATACACACCTCCCCATACAGTATACACCTCCCCATACAGTATACAGTATACACCTCCCCATACAGTATACACCTCCCCATACAGTATACAGTATACACCTCCCCATACAGTATACAGTATACACCTCCCCATACAGTATACAGTATACACCTCCCCATACAGTATACAGTATACACCTCCCCATACAGTATACACCTCCCCATGCAGTATACAGTATACACCTCCCCATACAGTATACACCTCCCCCATACAGTATACACCTCCCCATACAGTATACACCTCCCCATACAGTATACAGTATACACCTCCCCATACAGTATACAGTATACACCTCCCCATACAGTATACACCTCCCCATACAGTATACAGTATACACCTCCCCATACAGTATACACCTCCCCATACAGTATACACCTCCCCATACAGTATACACCTCCCCATACAGTATACAGTATACACCTCCCCCATACAGTATACACCTCCCCATACAGTATACAGTATACACCTCCCCATACAGTATACACCTCCCCATACAGTATACACCTCCCCATACAGTATACACCTCCCCATACAGTATACAGTATACACCTCCCCATACAGTATACAGTATACACCTCCCCATACAGTATACAGTATACACCTCCCCATACAGTATACACCTCCCCATACAGTATACAGTATACACCTCCCCATACAGTATACACCTCCCCATACAGTATACACCTCCCCATACAGTATACAGTATACACCTCCCCATACAGTATACAGTATACACCTCCCCATACAGTATACAGTATACACCTCCCCATACAGTATACAGTATACACCTCCCCATACAGTATACACCTCCCCATACAGTATACACCTCCCCATACAGTATACAGTATACACCTCCCCATACAGTATACACCTCCCCATACAGTATATATACACCTCCCCATACAGTATACAGTATACACCTCCCCATACAGTATACAGTATACACCTCCCCATACAGTATACACCTCCCCATACAGTATACAGTATACACCTCCCCATACAGTATACACCTCCCCATACAGTATACAGTATACACCTCCCCATACAGTATACACCTCCCCATACAGTATACAGTATACACCTCCCCATACAGTATACACCTCCCCATACAGTATACAGTATACACCTCCCCATACAGTATAACACCTCCCCATACAGTATACACCTCCCCATACAGTATACAGTATACACCTCCCCATACAGTATACAGTATACACCTCCCCATACAGTATACACCTCCCCATACAGTATACACCTCCCCATACAGTATACAGTATACACCTCCCCATACAGTATACAGTATACACCTCCCCATACAGTATACAGTATACACCTCCCCATACAGTATACAGTATACACCTCCCCATACAGTATACAGTATACACCTCCCCATACAGTATACACCTCCCCATACAGTATACACCTCCCCATACAGTATACAGTATACACCTCCCCATACAGTATACAGTATACACCTCCCCATACAGTATACACCTCCCCATACAGTATACAGTATACACCTCCCCATACAGTATACAGTATACACCTCCCCATACAGTATACACCTCCCCATACAGTATACACCTCCCCATACAGTATACACCTCCCCATACAGTATACAGTATACACCTCCCCATACAGTATACACCTCCCCATACAGTATACAGTATACACACCTCCCCATACAGTATACACCTCCCCATACAGTATACAGTATACACCTCCCCATACAGACAGTATACACCTCCCCATACAGTATACAGTATACACCTCCCCATACAGTATAAACCTCCCCATACAGTATAAACCTCCCCATACAGTATAAACCTCCCCATACAGTATACAGTATACACCTCCCCATACAGTATACAGTATACACCTCCCCATACAGTATACACCTCCCCATACAGTATACACCTCCCCATACAGTATACAGTACACCTCCCCATACAGTATACAGTATACACCTCCCCATACAGTATACAGTATACACCTCCCCATACAGTATACAGTATACACCTCCCCATACAGTATACAGTATACACCTCCCCATACAGTATACACCTCCCCATACAGTATACAGTATACACCTCCCCATACAGTATACACCTCCCCATACAGTATACAGTATACACCTCCCCATACAGTATACAGTATACACCTCCCCATACAGTATACAGTATACACCTCCCCATACAGTATACACCTCCCCATACAGTATACACCTCCCCATACAGTATACAGTATACACCTCCCCATACAGTATACAGTATACACCTCCCCGCATACAGTATACAGTATACACCTCCCCATACAGTATACACCTCCCCATACAGTATACACCTCCCCATACAGTATACAGTATACACCTCCCCATACAGTATACAGTATACACCTCCCCATACAGATACAGTATACACCTCCCCATACAGTATACAGTATACACCTCCCCATACAGTATACACCTCCCCATACAGTATACAGTATACACCTCCCCCATACAGTATACACCTCCCCATACAGTATACACCTCCCTATACAGTATACAGTATACACCTCCCCATACAGTATACAGTATACACCTCCCCATACAGTATACAGTATACACCTCCCCATACAGTATACACCTCCCCATACAGTATACACCTCCCCATACAGTATACAGTATACACCTCCCCATACAGTATACACCTCCCCATACAGTATACACCTCCCCATACAGTATACAGTATACACCTCCCCATACAGTATACACCTCCCCATACAGTATACAGTATACACCTCCCCATACAGTATACACCTCCCCATACAGTATACAGTATACACCTCCCCATACAGTATAAACCTCCCCATACAGTATACAGTATACACCTCCCCATACAGTATACAGTATACACCTCCCCATACAGTATACAGTATACACCTCCCCATACAGTATACAGTATACACCTCCCCATACAGTATACACCTCCCCATACAGTATACACCTCCCCATACAGTATACACCTCCCCATACAGTATACAGTATACACCTCCCCATACAGTATACAGTATACACCTCCCCATACAGTATACAGTATACACCTCCCCATACAGTATACAGTATACACCTCCCCATACAGTATACACCTCCCCATACAGTATACACCTCCCCATACAGTATACACCTCCCCATACAGTATACAGTATACACCTCCCCATACAGTATACACCTCCCCATACAGTATACACCTCCCCATACAGTATACAGTATACACCTCCCATACAGTATACAGTATAAACCTCCCCATACAGTATACAGTATACACCTCCCCATACAGTATACAGTATACACCTCTCCCATACAGTATACACCTCCCCATACAGTATACACCTCCCCATACAGTATACAGTATACACCTCCCCATACAGTATACACCTCCCCATACAGTATACACCTCCCCATACAGTATACAGTATACACCTCCCCATACAGTATACAGTATACACCTCCCCATACAGTATACACATCCCCATACAGTATAAACCTCCCCATACAGTATAAACCTCCCCATACAGTATACAGTATACACCTCCCCATACAGTATACAGTATACACCTCCCCATACAGTATACAGTATACACCTCCCCATACAGTATACAGTATACACCTCCCCATACAGTATACACCTCCCCATACAGTATACAGTATACACCTCCCCATACAGTATACAGTATACACCTCCCCATACAGTATACAGTATACACCTCCCCATACAGTATACACCTCCCCATACAGTATACAGTATACACCTCCCCATACAGTATACAGTATACACCTCCCCATACAGTATACACCTCCCCATACAGTATACAGTATACACCTCCCCATACATACAGTATACACCTCCCCATACAGTATACAGTATACACCTCCCCATACAGTATACACCTCCCCATACAGTATACAGTATACACCTCCCCATACAGTATACAGTATACACCTCCCCATACAGTATACACCTCCCCATACAGTATACAGTATACACCTCCCCATACAGTATACACCTCCCCATACAGTATACACCTCCCCATACAGTATACACCTCCCCATACAGTATACAGTATACACCTCCCCATACAGTATACAGTATACAATACCCCATACAGGATACAGTATACACCTCCCCATACAGTATACAGTATACACCTCCCCATACAGTATACACCTCCCCATACAGTATACAACCTCCCCATACAGTATATACACCTCCCCATACAGTATACACCTCCCCATACAGTATATACACCTCCCATACAGTATACAGTATACACCTCCCCATACAGTATACAGTATACACCTCCCCATACAGTATACACCTCCCCATACAGTATACAGTATACACCTCCCCATACAGTATACACCTCCCCATACAGTATACACCTCCCCATACAGTATACACCTCCCCATACAGTATACAGTATACACCTCCCCATACAGTATACACCTCCCCATACAGTATACAGTATACACCTCTCCCCATACAGTATACACCTCCCCATACAGTATACACCTCCCCATACAGTATACAGTATACACCTCCCCATACAGTATACAGTATACACCTCCCCATACAGTATACAGTATACACCTCCCCATACAGTATACACCTCCCCATACAGTATACACCTCCCCATACAGTATACACCTCCCCATACAGTATACACCTCCCCATACAGTATACAGTATACACCTCCTCATACAGTATACAGTATACACCTCCCCATACAGTATACAGTATACACCTCCCCATACAGTATACAGTATACACCTCCCCATACAGTACAGTATAAACCTCCCCATACAGTATAACACCTCCCCATACAGTATACAGTATACACCTCCCCATACAGTATACACCTCCCCATACAGTATACACCTCCCCATACAGTATACAGTATACACCTCCCCATACAGTATACAGTATACACCTCCCCATACAGTATACACCTCCCCATACAGTATACAGTATACACCTCCCCATACAGTATATACACCTCCCCATACAGTATACAGTATACACCTCCCCATACAGTATACACCTCCCCATACAGTATACAGTATACACCTCCCCATACAGTATACAGTATACACCTCCCCATACAGTATACACCTCCCCATACAGTATACACCTCCCCATACAGTATACAGTATACACCTCCCCATACAGTATACAGTATACACCTCCCCATACAGTATACACCTCCCCATACAGTATACACCTCCCCATACAGTATACACCTCCCCATACAGTATACACCTCCCCATACAGTATACAGTATACACCTCCCCATACAGTATACACCTCCCCATACAGTATACAGTATACACCTCCCCATACAGTATACACCTCCCCATACAGTATACACCTCCCCATACAGTATACAGTATACACCTCCCCATACAGTATACAGTATACACCTCCCCATACAGTATACACCTCCCCATACAGTATACACCTCCCCATACAGTATACAGTATACACCTCCCCATACAGTATACAGTATACACCTCCCCATACATACAGTATACACCTCCCCATACAGTATACAGTATACACCTCCCCATACAGTATACAGTATACACCTCCCCATACAGTATACAGTTACAGGTATACACCTCCCCATACAGTATACAGTATACACCTCCCCATACAGTATACACCTCCCCATACAGTATACACCTCCCCATACAGTATACACCTCCCCATACAGTATACACCTCCCCATACAGTATACACCTCCCCATACAGTACAGTATACACCTCCCCATACAGTATACAGTATACACCTCCCCATACAGTATACACCTCCCCATACAGTATACAGTATACACCTCCCCATACAGTATACAGTAATACACCTCCCCATACAGTATACAGTATACACCTCCCCATACAGTATACAGTATACACCTCCCCATACAGTATACAGTATACACACCTCCCCATACAGTATACAGTATACACCTCCCCATACAGTATACACCTCCCCATACAGTATACAGTATACACCTCCCCATACAGTATACACCTCCCCATACAGTATACAGTATACACCTCCCCATACAGTATACAGTATACACCTCCCCATACAGTATACAGTATACACCTCCCCATACAGTATACACCTCCCCATACAGTATACACCTCCCCATACAGTATACAGTATACACCTCCCCATACAGTATACAGTATACACCTCCCCATACAGTATACAGTATACACCTCCCCATACAGTATACACCTCCCCATACAGTATACACCTCCCCATACAGTATACAGTATACACCTCCCCGCATACAGTATACAGTATACACCTCCCCATACAGTATACACCTCCCCATACAGTATACAGTATACACCTCCCCCATACAGTATACACCTCCCCATACAGTATACAGTATACACCTCCCCATACAGTATACACCTCCCCATACAGTATACACCTCCCCATACAGTCCCCATACAGTATACACCTCCCCATACAGTATACAGTATACACCTCCCCATACAGTATACAGTATACACCTCCCCATACAGTATACACCTCCCCATACAGTATACACCTCCCATACAGTATACAGTATACACCTCCCCATACAGTATACACCTCCCCATACAGTATACACCTCCCCATACAGTATACAGTATACACCTCCCCATACAGTATACACCTCCCCATACAGTATACAGTATACACCTCCCCATACAGTATACAGTATACACCTCCCCATACAGTATACACCTCCCCATACAGTATACACCTCCCCATACAGTACAGTATACACCTCCCCATACAGTATACAGTATACACCTCCCCATACAGTATACAGTATACACCTCCCCATACAGTATACAGTATACACCTCCCCATACAGTATACACCTCCCCATACAGTATAACACTCCCCATACAGTATACACCTCCCCATACAGTATACAGTATACACCTCCCCATACAGTATACAGTATACACCTCCCCATACAGTATACAGTATACACCTCCCCATACAGTATACAGTATACACCTCCCCATACAGTATACAGTATACACCTCCCCATACAGTATACACCTCCCCATACAGTATACACCTCCCCATACAGTATACAGTATACACCTCCCCATACAGTATACACCTCCCCATACAGTATACACCTCCCCATACAGTATACAGTATACACCTCCCCATACAGTATACACCTCCCCATACAGTATACACCTCCCCATACAGTATACAGTATACACCTCCCCATACAGTATACAGTATACACCTCCCCATACAGTATACACCCTCCCCATACAGTATACACCTCCCCATACAGTATACAGTATACACCTCCCCATACAGTATACACCTCCCCATACAGTATACACCTCCCCATACAGTATACAGTATACACCTCCCCATACAGTATACAGTATACACCTCCCCATACAGTATACACCTCCCCATACAGTATCAGTATACACCTCCCATACAGTATACAGTATACACCTCCCATACAGTATACAGTATACACCTCCCCATACAGTATACAGTATACACCTCCCCATACAGTATACAGTATACACCTCCCCATACAGTATACAGTATACACCTCCCCATACAGTATACAGTAACACCTCCCATACAGTATACACCTCCCCATACAGTATACAGTATACACCTCCCCATACAGTATAAACCTCCCCATACAGTATACACCTCCCCATACAGTATACAGTATAAACCTCCCCATACAGTATACACCTCCCCATACAGTATACACCTCCCCATACAGTATACAGTATACACCTCCCCATACAGTATATCACCTCCCCATACAGTATACACCTCCCCATACAGTATACAGTATACACCTCCCCATACAGTATACAGTATACACCTCCCATACAGTATACAGTATACACCTCCCATACAGTATACAGTATACACCTATACAGTATACACCCTCCCCATACAGTATACAGTATACACCTCCCCATACAGTATACACCTCCCCATACAGTATAACAGTATACACCTCCCCATACAGTATACAGTATACACCTCCCCATACAGTATACACCTCCCCATACAGTATACACCTCCCCATACAGTATACAGTATACACCTCCCCATACAGTATACACCTCCCCATACAGTATACAGTATACACCTCCCCATACAGTATACACCTCCCCATACAGTATACACCTCCCCATACAGTATACAGTATACACCTCCCCATACAGTATACACCTCCCCATACAGTATACAGTATACACCTCCCCATACAGTATACAGTATACACCTCCCCATACAGTATACAGTATACACCTCCCCATACAGTATACAGTATACACCTCCCCATACAGTATACAGTATACACCTCCCCCACCCATACAGTATAACACCTCCCCATACAGTATACACCTCCCCATACAGTATACAGTATACACCTCCCCATACAGTGTATACACCTCCCCATACAGTATACACCTCCCCATACAGTATACAGTATACACCTCCCCATACAGTATACAGTATACACCTCCCCATACAGTATACAACCTCCCCATGCAGTATACAGTATACACCTCCCCATACAGTATACACCTCTCCCATACAGTATACAGTATACACCTCCCCATACAGTATACACCTCCCCATACAGTATACACCTCCCCATACAGTATACAGTATACACCTCCCCATACAGTATACACCTCCCCATACAGTATACAGTATACACACCGGCTCACCCAGTATACAGTATACACCTCCCCATACAGTATACCAGTATACACCTCCCCATACAGTATACAGTATACACCTCCCCCATACAGTATACACCCTCCCCATACAGTATACAGTATACACCTCCCCCATACAGTATACAGTATACACCTCCCCATACAGTATACACCTCCCCATACAGTACTACACCTCCCCATAAGTATACAGTATAGACCACCTCCCCATACAGTATACACCTCCCCATACAGTATACACACTCCCATACAGTATACACCTCCCCATACAGTATACACCTCCCCATACAGTATTACACCTCCCCCATACAGTATACAGTATACACCTCCCCATACAGTATACAGTATACACCTCCCCATACAGTATACAGTATACACCTCCCCATACAGTATACACCTCCCCATACAGTATACACCTCCCATACAGTATACAGTATACACCTCCCCATACAGTATACAGTATACACCATCCCCATACAGTATACAGTACACCTCCCCATACAGTATACATACAGTATACACCTCCCCATACAGTATACAGTATACACCTCCCCATACAGTATACACCTCCCCCAATACAGTATACACCTCCCCATACAGTATACACCTCCCCATACAGTATACAGTATACACCTCCCCATACAGTATACAGTATACACCTCCCATACAGTATACACCTCCCCATACAGTATACACCTCCCCCATACAGTATACACCTCCCCATACAGTATACAGTATACACCTCCCCATACAGTATACAGTATACACCTCCCCATACAGTATACACCTCCCCATACAGTATACACCTCCCCATACAGTATACAGTATACACCTCCCCATACAGTATACAGTATACACCTCCCCATACAGTATACACCTCCCCATACAGTATACAGTATACACCACCCCATACAGTATACAGTATACACCTCCCCGCATACAGTATACACCTCCCCATACAGTATACAGTATACACCTCCCATACAGTATACAGTATACACCTCCCATACCATACAGTATACACCTCCCCATACAGTATACAGTATACACCTCCCCATACAGTATACAGTATACACCTCCCCATACAGTATACAGTATACACCTCCCCATACAGTATACACCTCCCCATACAGTATACACCTCCCCATACAGTATACAGTATACACCTCCCCATACAGTATACACCTCCCCATACAGTATACAGTATACACCTCCCCATACAGTATACAGTATACACCTCCCCATACAGTATACAGTATACACCTCCCCATACAGTATACACCTCCCCTCCCCATACAGTATACACCTCCCCATACCAGTATACAGTACAGTATACCTCCCCATACAGTATACAGTATACACCTCCCCATACAGTAATACACCTCCCCATACAGTATACAGTATACACCTCCCATACAGTATACAGTATAACACTCCCCATACACAGTACACCTACAGTATACACCTCCCCATACAGTATACAGTATACACCCCCCATACAGTATACACCTCCCCATACAGTATACACCTCCCCATACAGTAATACAGTATACACCTCCCCATACAGTATACAGTATACACCTCCCCATACAGTATACACCTCCTCCCCATACAGTATACACCTCCCCATATACAGTATACACCTCCCCATACAGTATACAGTATACACCTCCCCATACAGTATACACCTCCCCATACAGTATACAGTATAACCACCTCCCCATACAGTATACACCTCCCATACAGTTATACAGTATACACCTCCCCATACAGTATACAGTATACACCTCCCCATACAGTATACACTCCCCATACAGTATACAGTATACACCTCCCCGCATACAGTATACAGTATACACCTCCCCATACAGTATACACCTCCCCATACAGTATACAGTATACACCTCCCCATACAGTATACACCTCCCCATACAGTATACAGTATACACCTCCCCATACAGTATACAGTATACACCTCCCCATACAGTATACAGTATACACCTCCCCATACAGTATACACCTCCCCATACAGTATACAGTATACACCTCCCCATACAGTATACACCTCCCCATACAGTATACAGTATACACCTCCCCATAACAGTATACACCTCCAATACGTATACAGTATACACCTCCCCATACAGTATACACCTCCCCATACAGTATACAGTATACACCTCCCCATACAGTATACACCTCCCCATACAGTATACAGTATACACGTAGCCATACAATATACAGTATACACCTCCCCATACAGTATACAGTATACACCTCCCCATACAGTATCCCGCATACAGTATACACCTCCCCATACAGTATACACCTCCCCATACAGTATACAGTATACACCTCCCCATACAGTATACACCTCCCCATACAGTATACAGTATACACCTCCCCATACAGTATACACCTCCCCATACAGTATACACCTCCCCATACAGTATACACCTCCCCATACAGTATACACCTCCCCATACAGTATACACCTCCCCATACAGTATACAGTATACACCTCCCCATACAGTATACACCTCCCCATACAGTATACACCTCCCCATACAGTATACAGTATACACCTCCCCATACAGTATACAGTATACACCTCTCCCCATACAGTATACACCTCCCCATACAGTATACAGTATACACCTCCCCATTACAGTATACAGTATACACCCTCCCCATACAGTATACAGTATACACCTCCCCATTACAGTATAACACCTCCCCATACAGTATACACCTCCCCATACAGTATACAGTATACACCTCCCCATACAGTATAACACCTCCCCATACAGTATACAGTATACACCTCCCCATACAGTATACACAGTATACACCTCCCCATACAGTATACACCTCCCCATACAGTATACAGTATACACCTCCCCATACAGTATACACCTCCCCATACAGTATACAGTATACACCTCCCCATACAGTATACAGTATACACCTCCCCATACAGTATACAGTATACACCTCCCCATACAGTATACACCTCCCCACCTCCCCATACAGTATACACCTCCCCATACAGTATACAGTATACACCTCCCCGCATACAGTATACAGTATACACCTCCCCATACAGTATACACCTCCCCATACAGTATACACCTCCCTATACAGTATATACAGTATACACCTCCCCATACAGTATACACACCTCCCCATACAGTATACACCTCCCCATACAGTATACAGTATACACCTCCCCATACAGTATACAGTATACACCTCCCCATACAGTATACAGACCTCCCCATACAGTATACAGTATACACCTCCCCATACAGTATACACCTCCCCATACAGTATACACCTCCCCATACAGTATACACCTCCCCATACAGTATACAGTATACACCTCCCCATACAGTATACAGTATACACCTCCCCATACAGTATACACCTCCCCATACAGTATACAGTATACACCTCCACATACAGTATACAGTATACACCTCCCCATACAGTATACAGTATACACCTCCCCATACAGTATACACCTCCCCATACAGTATACACCTCCCCATACAGTATACAGTATACACCTCCCCATACAGTATACAGTATACACCTCCCCATACAGTATAACACCTCCCCATACAGTATACAGTATACACCTCCCCATACAGTATACAGTATACACCTCCCCATACAGTATACACCTCCCCATACAGTATACAGTATACACCTCCCCATACAGTATACACCTCCCCATACAGTATACAGTATACACCTCCCCATACAGTATACAGTATACACCTCCCCATACAGTATACACCTCCCCATACAGTATACAGTATACACCTCCCCATACAGAATACACCTCCCCATACAGTATACACCTCCCCATACAGTATACACCTCCCCATACAGTATACACACCTCCCCATACAGTATACACCTCCCCATACAGTATACACCTCCCCATACAGTATACAGTATACACCTCCCCATACAGTATACACCTCCCTATACAGTATACAGTATACACCTCCCCATACAGTATACACCTCCCCATACAGTATACACCTCCCCATACAGTATACACTACGGGGTCCCCATACAGTATACAATATACACCTCCCCCATACAAGTATACGTATACACCTCCCCATACAGTATCAACCGTATAACACCATCCCCATCACAGTAATAACAATATAACACCTCCCCATGAACAAGTAATACACCACCCTCC
>NC_085874.1:51897537-51915417 GCF_034702125.1 Engraulis encrasicolus | reverse complement strand
AACTTAACCAGGCTGTTCTTATAGATGATTTACCTCCTAACTTAACCAGGCTGTTCTTATAGATGATTTACCTCCTAACTTAACCAGGCTGTTCTTATAGATGATTTACCTCCTAACTTAACCAGGCTCTTCTACTAGATGATTTACCTCCTAACTTAACCAGGCTCTTCTACTAGATGATTTACCTCCTAACTTAACCAGGCTGTTCTTATAGATGATTTACCTCCTAACTTAACCAGGCTGTTCTTATACATGATTTACCTCCTAACTTAACCAGGCTGTTCTTATACATGATTTACCTCCTAACTTAACCAGGCTGTTCTTATACATGATTTACCTCCTAACTTAACCAGGCTGTTCTTATAGATGATTTACCTCTTCACTTCACCAGGTTTACTCCTGAACCAGCATCTTAATACAGGCCCCAGCCCTTGTGTAGCAAAATAAGAAAGGCAACAACAATAAAGTTGCCACTGCATTGGGTTTTTAAAGTTGCCACTGCATTGGGTTTTTAAAGTTGCCACTGCATTGGGTTTTTAAGTTGCCACTGCATTGGGTTTTTAAAGTTGCCACTGCATTGGGTTTTTAAGTTGCCACTGCATTGGGTTTTTTTCTTCACCTCTTCTTGCCAAGGCCTCATCGGTCAAACTCTCAGTAGCCATCAGTCAGAGAGTGGCATGAGGCAGACAGATCACCGCATCACCAAGGCTACAGGCAGCAGTGCGGAGCACAGAGTTCAGGAAATTATAACACAACACTGCAACAAACCAGTACATGTAGCACAGCGTTCAGGAAATAATAAATAACACCGTAACAAGCAGAGGTGGAAAGTCTCGTAATGTTTTGCACTGAAATAAGCGTGCAGATGTCGAAAGTTGGTTGCATGTGATCTTTAAGGATTAAGCATTATTGCCATTCTGATTATTCTTGTCATATTATTATGAACAATGACAATGCAGACACCGGCTGTCAACTCAAGCACATCTCTTTTGTTTATTCATTTTCCATTTTTTATTCTTCAGTTCATTCATTTGTCACAAGCATGCCATGCCAACATTCATGAGCTATCCTAGTGTGTAGACATGTGTATCTGCATGTGTGTATGTACAGTATATCACGAAAGTGAATACACCCCTCACAGTTTTGCAGATTTTTGAGTATATCTTTTCATAGGAAAGCATTACAGAAATGTAACTTTGACACAATGATTAGTGACCTTTTAACAACATATTTAAGCGCTTACATTTCTTGTTCACTCAGAAAAAAACAAAATACAGCCATTAATGTTTGAACATGTACTCACAAAAGTGAGTACACCCCAGATTAAAATCCGGTAGAGAAGGGGCTGTGTTGGCTCGAATCGTCTCGAAATGAAACGAAATGAAAAGGGATGACAAGGGAGGTCATCAGTGTGCGTTTCAACCTTTCTTTGCATTGAACTTTTACATTTTGAGTCTGCATCGGGCTTAAATAGATTGGTGTGAGATTTGAATGCAATCCTATGGAGAATATCAGGATCTGCTTCAGTAGTCACAGTGCATGTTGACATGCATGTTTCTTTTAGGTGTATTTCAGATTACCAATGTTGACAGCATTCATGCATCCCCAAACCATGTCAGTCCCACTACCATGCTTGGCTTTTGATAGGATACACTTTTTTTAACTCACTTGTTTACCACCACACATGCTTGACACCATCTAAAGTATATTTGTTTATCTTGGTCTCTTCAGATCACACGACATGGTTCCAGTGATCCATATCCTTGTTCTGTTCATCTCTCTTCAGACCAAGATAAACAAATTTGCTTTAGATGGTGTCAAGCATGTGTGGTGGTAAACAAGTGAGTTTTACAAAAAAGGTGTATCCTCTCAATAGCCAAGCATGGTAGTGGGACTGACATGGTTTGGGGATGCATGAATGCTGTCAACATTGGCAATCTGAAATACACCTAAAATAAACATGCATGTCAACATGCACTGTGACTACTGAAGCAGATCATGATATTCTCCATAGGATTGCATTCAAATCTCACAGCAATCTATTTAAGCCAGATGCAGACTCAAAATGTAAAAGTTCAATGCAAAGAAAGGTTGAAACGCACACTGATGACCTCCCTTGTCATCCCTTTTCATTTCGTTTCATTTCGAGACGATTCGAGCCAACACAGCCCCTTCTCTACCGGATTTTAATCTGGGGTGTACTCACTTTTGTGAGTACATGTTCAAACATTAATGGCTGTATTTTTTTTTTTCTGAGTGAACAAGAAATTTAAGCGGTTAAATATGTTGTCAAAAGGTCACTAATCATTGTGTCAAAGTTACATTTCTGTAATGCTTTCCTATGAAAAGATATACTCAAAAATCTGCAAAACTGTGAGGGGTGTATTCACTTTCGTGATATACTGTATGTGTACAAGTAGGTGTAGGAGTGTGTATGTATAATGTACTGTATGTGTGTGTGTGTGCGTGTGTGTGTGTGTGAGAGAGAGAGAGAGAGAGAGAGAGAGAGAGTGTGTGTGTGTGTGTGTGCACGTGCATGTGTGTGAGAGAGAGAGAGAGAGAGAGAGAGAGAATGTGTGTGTGTGTGTGTCAAAGTCGCCCTCACAGAAGTGTTAACGACATAAAGGGTTAAATCATCCAGTTAAGTGAGGAGGCCACATCAGGCAGTTAAATGGATCAGCAGTGGGGGTGGGGTGGGGCCGGGGATATGAGTGGGGGCGGGGGTGGGGGTGGGGGCGGGGATATGAGTGGGGGTGGGAGTGGGGGCAGGCCATTGCGATTTCTTTTCATGCACTTTTCCAAATGAACCTAATCAAGATAATCAATTAATTCCCAGCTTATGGAGAGATAGCTACTTAGTATATGTTCTCTTCCTTTACAATCAAGACACCATGCTGTCCAATTCTGGGAAATGCATTGAGTGTGTTCCAATATGTGACCTTGCTTCCCCCACTTGTGCTTGTGGCCTCGCCCCGCCTCCTGGCCCCTGCTCCGTGAAGAAAATAATAAAGTTTCCCAGCTGTCAGCCTAGCCACAACAACTTTTGAGGGACTGTTTTTCATTCACCATCGCACTTGCAAATCAAAAAAAGACTTTACAATTGAGCTTTTTCAAGATATTGAAATATAATCATGACATATTACTTCCTGTTACGAGGACACAAGCACAAGGGGAGGAAGCAAGGTCGCATATTGGAACGCACACATTGTGTACAATGTAGTATGTATTTCTGACCATTTCGTACCCCAGCACTCGACGTTGCCCCCGTATGGTGACTGACTCATGATTTTGACTCATGACAAGCACTTGAAGAGTTTCGCAGCAAAACGGTGAACATTGTGGGAAATTGACATTTTTTGTATTGGGCATTCCATTGCAAAATTTATTTTATACAGGCTTAAAAAGAATGAATGGGTGAATGAATTCCCACATAGGTGATTGAGAGAGGTCTTGCACTTTAAATGTCTGTATGAGCAATGTCTACGTCCATACTGTCTATGTCCATGTATGAGTACTGTCTATGTCTATACTGTCTATGTCCTTACCTAGATTAGTCTATGTCTGCATGGGAGAGCAAGAAACGCAATTTCAAATTCTTTGTATGACCAGTGCATGTAAAGAAATTGACAATAAACTTGACTTGAAACTTGAAACTTGAAACTTGTGATAGGACGTCTGGACAGTCATTTCCGATAATAAAATGCAAAAGTCATAAAATGGTGGATACAGCACGTTGTTCTGCAACAAGACTCTTCACTTCCTCGTCGTTTTTGTTGGAGCAGCTCTGCTTTTGCTAAGCAGCAAGCATGCACACTTTGCCATTTCAATGCAGAAAAATCTAACCACCAGAATGCATCAAACTGGCAAAGTGTGCTTGTGCTCTGCCTAGCAAAAGCAGGACTGCTCTGCTCCATCAAAAACGAGGCCATTAGCTCCGTAATGGCAGGACAAACGCTTCCTCTCAGAACAGGACACAGCTTGGTGCAACGCCTCGTTGCCCGAGGGAGAAATGGGTGCCAGTCAACTCAGCATGGCAAACACTCCCTGAGTGCATTCCAATATGCAGACTTCTGTCCTCCCTTGCTCACTTGCCTGCTTGTGACCTCATGATGAGGTCACTGACGACAGAAAATGAATTTAATATCTTGCAAAAGCACAACTCTAATGCAATTTTTTCATTTGCAATTGGGATGGTGAATGAAAAACAGTCCCCCAAAAGCTAGGCTAGGCTGACAGCTGGGGAAATTTCTTGTTTTCTCCATGGAGGCGTGGCCAAGAGGCGGAGCGAGGCCACAAGCACAAGTGGAGAAGGGGAGTGTGCATATTGGAATGCACCTCTGACAGGGGCCAATATTGTACTACAGTATTTCTCAATTGGTTTTGTACATTTCTCACAACAGAATAATCATTCTCAAAACTTCTTGTTCAATTGTGACTTCCTGCCGTTACCTGTGCACATGGTAAAATATGTTTTTCATAGTTTTCAGCATTTAGCAAATGCTTTCGTCCCCCATGCAATGGTTTTGTACAATTCTCAGTATTTTCGTACATTATCAATTGATTTCGTCATGTTCTGCAAAATGCTTTGTTGTGGGAATCCATGAAACATTTACACAGTGACATAACAAGTAAACCTTTTGATGGCTGACACGTTCACAGACACAAAAACCTGGTTTTGAGAGCTTGGCCAAGGGTTTTGAGCAAGAGATTGGGTTTTGCAGGTCATCCATGGTGTTTTGCCACTTGTTAAATCTTTTTTGGAAATGAACGTGATGTTTTGCAACATGCGAGTAAGATTCGAGAAATGTACAAAACCAATTGAGAAAAACTGTAATAAGGTGGTTCAGGAGTAAAGCAGGTTAAGTTAGGAGGTAACTCATCTAATAGAAGAGCCTGGTTCAGGAGTAAACCAGGTTAAGTTAGGAGGTAACTCATCTAATAGAAGAGTATGAGGACATGATGAAAATGAGGACTCCAGGCTCTTCTATTAGATGATTTACCTCTTCACAACTGGTTTACTCCTGAACCAGCTTCTTAGTAGCGTATAGGCCCCATGGACTGTTGTGGTTCAAACATTGACAAACACTTTCCTCTCTCAGAGAGATTAGCTCAGTACGGTAATGGCAGCAGGACACAGATGCACGCCTCGTTTGGTTTGCTACCAGTTGGTGGAGGAAGGGAGAAAACAGGATGGTGAATGAAGAGTCCGCATATTGGAATGCACTCTTCCTCTGAGATGAGCTCAGTACTGTAATGGCAGGACAACTGCTTCCTCTCAGAGAAGGACACAGATTGATGCACGCTTCGTTTGGTTTGCCGCCAGCTGGTAGAGGGAAGGGTGAAATGAGCGCTTGCTCGCTCCCCCGAGTTTCCAATTACGTCCTCTTGGGCTCTCTGCCGGGACCACTCTGCATATACTCCAATTAAGCCAGCCGAATGGGGGGGGGGGGGGGGGGGGTGGGGGGGGGCAAAGGGGTACGTTGTCCCGGGCCCAGGGAGATGGGGGGCCCAGAATCGAATCCCAGTTACATTCCATGTGTATGAAGGGGGGACGACTTTCAGATCACTTTGTCCTGGGCCCTCCGCCATTATCATTGTGCAAACAATACTCCAATTAGGGTGCGGGGCAAAGGGGTACATTTTCCCGGGCCCAGGGAGATGGGGGGCCCAGAATCGAATCCCAGTTACATTCCATGTGTATGAAGGGGGGGGGCCCTTTCTTTGTCCTGGGCCCTCCGCCATTAGCATTGTGCATACAATACTCCAATTAGGGTGCGGCAGGAGAAGAAGAAAGAGAGATGGCAAGACAAAAAAAAAGAAACGTTGTAGAGAAAAAAACCTGTCTCATTTCCTACTCCAGAGCCGGAGCCTAATAGTGTGGGCAGAGCTCTTGGGTTGTTCTGTGATGCAGGCAGACGATGATGTAATTGTTGACAGAGTAGCGGCTGGCCGATGAGATGAGATGAGATGAGATGAGAGGGGTTATTAGCCCGTTAGGAGGATGGCAAAGTGCTTTCGGCAATAAAACGACGCCACTTCTCCGTGGAAACTACTAGAAAGGTAGTAGGCAAAAAAAAAAACAATGGCAAAATTTTAAAAAATATATGTTTTTAAAAATTAAACATTTCTTTTCATTGTTTAGTTTCACAGGTGTCAATCCCATATTCGGAAAATATATTAAAAAATATATACGGCCACAAACTTGATCCAACCAGCTCTGAAACATATGATGGATATGAACTCAAAATATGGGTCAACCCAACCCAGCCCAGCTACCCAGTGAGCTCACCTGGCCCAGACAGAAAACAGGAAGTAAATGATACATGTCTTCAACACCATTAATGCTCCCAGTTGTTTGATGACACAACGTTTCGGACCTTAGTCCCTCTTCAAGTACAACTTGAAGCACTTGACGGGCTAAGGTCAGAAACGTTGTGCCATTAAACAACTGGGAGCATTAACAGTGCTGTGGACATTTATCATATACTTCAGTTATTCTGTGTTGTCCAGCATGTGTGCCACTGATGTGTGCGCATTCTCTGCTTTCCCAAACGGAAGACATGCAGGTAGGGCTGCACGATTATGGAAAAAATCATAATCACGATTATTTTGGTCAAAATCGTAATCACGATTATTAATCACGAATATTGATTTTTTTGCAGATTTTTTTGAAAATTATAACAAGATGAAACATAACCAAGAATGAATTATATACGTGATGAGCAAAATAACATTAATTGTAATAATAATGTAAAGGCAATAGCATGAAACTTAGGTGGACAGATTTCTGGCCAGAAACACTAGCCTGTCAGTATGTTCTGGCTTCAAGGACGCTCTCAAAGGTAGGTCACTATTGCCACGATTGAAACACGATTCAAATTTCGACTCCGATTACACTAATTTATCACGATTTTCGATTATTTTGTATTAATTGTGCAGCCCTACATGCAGGTATTTCTTATCCTACTGAATACTGGCCTGGTTCTCACCGACAATGAGAACCAGGGGAACTGAATACAGGGTTGACTCCTCTTTTTGTTTCAGCGTCTTGTTTTCATTCATACTACTGTACCTCAACGCCTCAAGTTCTGGAAGACTCAAATCATCCGTGTCCATTCTCTCCCCTTCAAACAGCTATTCATCAGCTGATCGAGTTGAGCACTCAAGATAGGGAGGAGGCTCAGCTACTCAGTAAAGTCACCGGTGTTTCCCAGAAAAACACGACAGGGTTTTATAGCTTCCTGAACACAAATGCAGCCAAGGCTCAGAAGAAGAAGAAGTTCTGAAAGGCTCATCTTGTACCTCAAAAGCATTCTCTCAATGTTTGTAGCTGCCTTAAGTCTTTCTGAGGCTGGTCTTGGTGTTCCCTCATCCTGTCCCCCAACACCTCTCGTCTGTGTCCCTGCCTTTGGAATCCTTGGCAAAACTTAAACAGCAGCTACATCTGTAGGTAAGGTTGGCCTTATGTCTGAGTACGGTAACCTTGTGTCCGTGTTTATCATTTCAGCATCCTCTTCTTGAAAAAAAATCTGATCAAGGTTCAGAATGTTTGCAGCCGAACACTGACCGTGAAAAGATCCATCGACAGAGAATCCCTGGAGTGTGCAACAAGAGCGATACGAGTGATAGAAGCCACAGGGTATGTTCGTTAAAAGCAGAATGCAAACATTCCTACATTCCCATTGGCTGTGGCGGCTGTCGCAGAACCGCATCTTAGCTAATTTGCATAATATTCACTGAAGTCCAACTACAGACTGTCAACTATAGTGCTCTAGACGCCCGAATCACTTTTTGTCGCGCGACTCAATACAGAGTCAATAACTTCCGTCTCTGGAATCGCTCACGTTGCGCTTGGTCTATTCGTGCCCTGAGGCTCCTCTTGGTCTAAACTCCGGTTAATCCCCAGAACCTCGTGTCTGTGTGTTGTTCATTTAAGTTTCCTCTTCTCCAGAGCGTCCTCCTCCTGATCCGCTGCCTCGCCCCCCTCCTCCTCCTCCTGCTGCTCCTCCTCCGCCTCCTCCGCCTCCTCCTCCTCCTCGACCTCCTGCAGGCTGGAGGCGTCGGTGTGGTCGTCTCCGCTGCTCTCGCTGCTCTTGAAGGAGATGCCGGCGCCCAGGAAGGGGTACAGGCTCTGGGCGTAGAGCTCGCGGAGGTGCGCGTAGGGGCTGTCGGGAGGCCTCTCGTGTGTCGCCGTGTTCATGCCCTGGTTGGCCTCCTCCATGGCCTTGTTCCGCTGGTAGTACTTTGAGAACTTGTTGAAGATGAGATGAGAGGGGTTATTAGCCCATTAGGAAGATGGCAAAGTGCTTTCAGCAATAAAACAACGCCACTTCTCTGTGGAGACTACTAGGAAGGTAGCAGGCAATGAAAAAAAAACAATGGCAAAAATGTTAAAAATATATGTTTTAAAAAATTAAACATTTCTTTTCATTGTTTAGCTTCACAGCTGACAATCCCAGATTTGGAAAATATATTATAAAATATATACGGCCACAAACTTGATCCAACCAGCTCTGAATCATATGATGGATATGAACTCAAAATATGGGTCAACCCAACCCAGGCCAGCTACCCAGTGAGCTCACCTTGTTGAAGATGATGCTGATGGGTAGCGCCACCACCAGGAGGCCACAGATGATGCAGAGCGTGGCCACCAGCTTGCCCAGCACGGTGACGGGACACGTGTCGCCGTAGCCCACCGTCGTCATGGTGATGGTGGCCCACCACCAGCCCACGGGGATGGTGCCCAGGTCCGAGTCGGCGTCCTCCTTCTCGGCCGAGTAGATAAGCACAGAGAAGATGGAGATGCCCACCGAGAGGAAGAGGATCAGCAGGCCCACCTAGCGAGAGAGAGAGAGGAGAGGAACTAAGCACCAGCAGGCCCACCTAGTGAGAGAGAGAGAGGAAGAGGATCAGCAGGCCCACCTAGCGAGAGAGGAGAGGAAGAGGAAGAGGAGAGTAATTAACAAGGCCCACCTAGCGAGAGAGGAAGAGGATCAGCAAGCCCACCTAGCGAGAGAGACAGAGGAGAGGAAGAGGAGAGTAATTAACAAGGCCCACCTAGCGAGAGAGGAGAGGAAGAGGAAGAGGAGAGTAACTAGAGAGAGAGAGGAGAGGAACTAGAGAGAGAGAGGAGAGGAAGAGGAGAACAACTAGAGAGAGAGGAGAGGAAGAGGAGAGTAACTAGAGAGAGAGAGTAGAGAAAGAGGAGGAGGAAGAGGAAGAGGGAGAGAGGAGAGGAAGAGAGAGAGAGGAGAGGAAGAGGAGAGTAACTAAGCAGGCACACCTAAAGAGAGAGAGGAGAGGAAGAGGAGAACAACTAGAGAGAGAGGAGAGGAAGAGGAGAGTAACTAAGTTGGCCCACCTAACGAGAGAGAGAGAGAGTGGAGAGGAAGAGGAGAGTAACTAAGCTGGCCCACCTAGCGAGAAGAGAGAGTAGAGGAAGAGGAAGAGGAATAGAGAGAGAGAGTAGAGGAAGAGTAGAGTAACTAGAGAGAGAGAGGAGAGGAAGAGGAGAGTGACGAAAGAGAGAGAGAGAGAGAGAGAGAGAGAGAGAAGAGGAAGAGGACAGTTACTAGAGAGAGAGAGTAGAGGAAGAGGAGAGAGGAAGAGGAGAGTAACTAGAGAGAAAGAGGAGAGGAAGAGGAAGAGGAGAGAGGAAGAGGAGAGAGGGAGAGGAGAGAGGAAGAGGAAAGAGGAAGAGGAGAGGAACTAGAGAGAGAGAGAGAGTAGAGTAACTAAGCTGGCCCACCCAGAGAGAGTAGAGTAGAGTATACTAACAGAGAGGGAGATGATGAGCAGGCCCACCTAGAAAGAGAGAGAGACAAAGTAGAGTGTAGTAGAGTAACTAGGCAGGAGCACCTAGCCAGAGAGAGAGCATAGTGGAGTAAATGTATTAATTCCCAGGGGGAAATTTTGTAGAGTAGAGAAGAGTACTGTACATTACAGTAGGGCACAGAAGAGTAGAGTATAGTAGTGTAGAGTAGAGTAGAACAGAGTAGAGTACACACACACACACACACACACACACACACACACCCTAACCTCGTGGTAGCTGTGCCGCATGGTGGCGCCCAGCGCCCGCAGACCAATGGAGTGGCGCGCCAGCTTGAGGATACGGAACACACGCATGAGCCGCAGCACCTGCACCACCTAGCAACACAATACAACACGTATTAGCATCAAGAGCTATGTAGCCTGCAATCCAATACAATACAACATGTATTAGCATCAAGAGCTAGCCTAGCCTGCTCCACCTTGCAATACAACACAACACGTATTAGCATCAAGAGCTACCATTAACCATTACAGTAAGAGCTATGTAGCCTGCTATACAATACAACATGTATTAGCATCAAGAGCTAGCCTAGCCTGCTATACAATGCAATACAACACGTATTAGCATCAAGAGCTAGCCTAGCCTGCACCACCTAGCAATACAATACAACACGTATTAGCATCAAGAGCTAGCCTGCTATACAATACAACACAATACAACACGTATTAGCATCAAGAGCTAGCCTGCTATACAATACAACACAATACAACACGTATTAGCAGTTGTTCTCGATTGCCTCCACACAAGTTCTGGTACTTCACACACAATTCTCGGAACATCTCACCCATTTCCCAACTCCCCTAACCAATGTCGCTGAACACTAAACACAATTCCTACTTAACACTCAAATTCCAGTTTTAAAACACACTCTTTTCACATCATTACACGCAATTCTCTGGATTACACTCAATTTTCATAAAGAAAAACACTGGGTTTCTCATGGAACACACTGTCATTCACAACACTACAATCAACTGCAATACTATGTTCACTTCCTCATCACATGGGCAAACTCTCTTCATACCGGTTTACAATCTGAAATCATCACCCCATAAGGACACACATTGCATGTCATATTGATGAAAAATGAGTGGATGCAAGGAGAAAACCCATTTGTTAAGTTTTTGAACTCAAAAATATGTTATACAAGACATAACTTTCATGTGGTTACCCAATATTTTACAATACATTAGTGCAATTTTTAAATATTTTTAAAAATATGTAAAATATATACACGTCTGTGTACTCCGAGTCTAAAAACAATATTTCAGTATTTTAGTACAGAAAAATACCCTATTTAGTAAGTAGAACACTGAAGAAAATAAGTTTCTACTGTGTTTCAAGTTGAGTATAGAGGTTTTTTTTCATAGCAATAGGCTATAAAGTAATGTAATGTTTTTTTTGTACTGCCAAATAGGCAGTGGGGTTTATCTTTGTGTTGTTTTTGTGAAAAGACATAAAAATCTTTCTGTTTCTGTTTGTGTGTTGTGGGAATGAAGTTTTTCCAACTTATGTCACAGTATCCATGCAATCCAGAACAAAAAAAAGCCCAAGTTACTGGGAGAAATTAGTTTTACCCTGTGCCCAACAGTGTTTTACAGTATTTCTCAATTGGTTTTGTACATTTTTCGAATCTCTCTCGCAATTTGCAAAACATAATATTCATTCTCAAAACAGCTTTAACAAATGGCAAAACACGGTGGATAACCTGCAAAACCGAGTCTCTTGCTCAAAACCCTTATTTGTCATTCAAAACCCAAGTTTTTGTGTCAGTGAACGTATCAGCGCCAGCAGAATGGTTAGTCATTGTGTCATAGCGTATGGACAAGCTAGTCGAATCAATGTCTCATGTTATCAATTGAATAATACACTCTTGAGGATCTTTTCTGAAGTGAAATGTTGTTTAGATTGGATGGGAAATGTTGTAAATTCAGTTTTATATTACATTGATCAGATAAGAATGAGATAGTTTCATGCATTCAGTGACAAAGCTTTTTGAGTGATATGACAAAAGCAATTGATAATGTACGAAATCACTGAGAATTGTACACAGCCATGGCATGGTGGACGAGAGCATTTGCTATAAGCCGAAAACAATGAGAAACTGATTTGACCATGTGCACAGGTAACACCAGGAAGTCACAATTGAACAAAGACTTTTGAGAATAATTATTCTGTTGTGAGAAATGTACAAAACCAATTGAGAAATACTGTAATGGGTCTGCAAATGTGTATTGTAGTGACTGTCTGTGTGTGTCATTTGACGACAAAATGAGGTTTTTAGAAGAGAGTACATTGTTTTGAGACAAGACGTGCATTTTTCAGAGGTAGTGAAGAGTTTGGCCCGTTGTGTGTGAGGTTTGGAGATTTGTGTGTAGAGTTTTGAGAATTCGAAGACCGATTCCGAAAATTGTGTGTAGGCAATCGAGAAAAACTGTAACATCAAGAGCTACCATTAGCATCAAGAGCTAGCCTGCTATACAGTACAACACGTATTAGCATCAAGAGCTAGCCTGCTATACAATACAGTACAACACGTATTAGCATCAAGAGCTAGCCTGCTATACATTACAATACAACACGTATTAGCATCAAGAGCTAGCCTGCAGCACCTTGCCGACGTTCTCCAAGTTCTCTGTCTCCTCCTCGCTGACGACCACGCCCACCCCCTCCTCCTCCGCCGTCTCGAAGGCCAGCGTGGCGTAGAAGGGCAGGATGGAGGCGAAGTCGATCATGTTGAGGGGGTTGGACAGGAACTTGCGGGGCGAGGGAGCCACCGCCAGGCGCACGGCGAACTCAGCAGAGAAACAAATGATGCACACCACCTGAGAAGAGAAGAGGAGAGAAGAGAAGAGAAGAGAAGAGAAGAGAAGAGAAGAGGAGAGAAGAGAAGAGAAGAGAAGAGAAGAGAAGAGGAGAGGAGAGAAGAGAAGAGAAGAGAAGAGAAGAGAAGAGAAGAGAAGAGGAGAAAAGAAGAGAGGAGAGAAGAGAAGAGAAGAGAAGAGAAGAGAAGAGAAGAGAAGGGGAGAGAAGAGGAGAGAAGAGAAGAGGAGAGAAGAGAAGAGAAGAGAAGAGAAGAGAAGAGAAGAGGAGAGGAGAGAAGAGAAGAGAAGAGAAGAGAAGAGAAGGGGAGAGAAGAGAAGAGAAGAGAAGAGAAGAGAAGAGAAGAGAAGAGAAGAAGAGAAGAGAAGAGAAGAGAAGAGAAGAGAAGAGAAGAGAGGAGAAGGGGAGAGAAGAGAAGAGGATGTAAGAGAAGAGAAGAGAAGAGAAGAGGAGAGAAGAGGAGAGAAGAGAAGAGGAGAGAAGAGAAGAGAAGAGAAGAGAAGAGAAGAGAAGAGAAGAGAAGAGGAGAGGAGAGAAGAGAAGAGAAGAGAAGAGGAGAGAAGAGGAGAGAAGAGAAGAGAAGAGAAGAGAAGAGAAGAGAAGGGGAGAGAAGAGAAGAGAAGAGAAGAGAAGATAAGAAGAGAGAAGAGAAGAGAAGAGAAGAAAAGAGAAGAGAAGAGGAGAGGAGAGGAGAGGAGAGGAGAGGAGAGGAGAGGAGAGGAGAGGAGAGGAGAGGAGAGAAGGGAAGGGGAGAGAAGAGACGAGAAGAGAAGAGGATAAGATAAGATAAGATAAGATAAGATAAGATAAGCATGGCGATCTCGGCGGAGAAACAGATGATGCAATCCGTAATTAATTAGATTACTTTTTTTAATCTAGTTACAGAACTAAATATAATACATAATATAATTAGGGCTGGGACTCGATTAAAATGTATCGAATTAATCTTTAGGCTTTGAAATTAATTAATCGAATGAATCGCATTTTAATCACATTGAAATATCTGACTTAAGAACAATGAAAATATTTTTTTTTCACATGGATTTCGAATAATTACAATAAATAAGCTCAATCTAAAAATATCATTCATTTTTAAATGAAGGGAGAATTTTTCTCAATTTCAGCAGGCTGTTCACCATCAGACGTAATACTGCCCTCCACTGGTCTAATCCAGAACTATGTAGCTATATTATACTGCGATTCATTTTTTTAATCGCATCAATTAATTAATCGCATAGCGTGATTAATTAGTCAAAATTAATGCATTAATGTCCCAGTCCTAAATATAATCTAATATAAGATGCATTGACAGACTAAAGGTGAATCCCATTACACCCCTTAGCCCTACGCCGATCCCCTTTGCCTCCGTTTTGCGCGTCCACGTGTAGGCGTAGTGGCATCTCGATTCTCGTTTAGACAGATTGGTAGGGGTTCGGCGAAGGGCTTTCATCCCCTCCGCGCGGAGATTTTCCGACACCAAACTCCACGGACGGAGGGCTTCGACAGAAGTCCCTGAATGCATTGCGATTGCATTTAAAAATTGGCGGCAAACAGCGGCATCCACAACAGCACACGAGATAAAGTATTTTCGCCGCAATTGTTGGTTTTAAAGTGGTAATAATTATTCCATTGTACTAAGTTTAACATTGTTCTAATGTGTGATGGCCCTTTTCCCCGTGAAACGCACATGAAAAAAAACGCTATTAACGTCAACCTAATGCATGGAATTAGTGACAGCTGTGAGTGTCATTTCGTGATTGTTGAAGGGGCATCCCAATCCATAGGGGTTGTGCTTCAAGCCCTACACCTTGCGGCTTTGTTTGAAAGCACGAGGGGCAAGAGGAAGGCAAAGGGGTAGGGGTGGAGATTAGTAATGGGAAAGGCCCTAAGCACCTCCAGGATGGCGAGCACGGGGTCCTCGAGGGGCCGGTCGCTGGCGTCCACCTTCTGGAACTCGGGCATGCTGTGGACGCACATGGCCACTATAGAGGTCAACACCACACTCAAGGACGCCACCATGATGACCTTGGAGGACAACGAGTAGCCGGGGTCCTCTAGCGTCAGCCACACCACCCTGCAACACACACACACACACACACACACACACACACACACACACACACACACACACACACACACACACACAGGGGAAAGACATTACAGTATACCACCCTGCAGCACACACACACACACACGAGAAAGACTCTGCAGCACACACACACACACACATACACACACACACACACACGGGGGAAAGACATTACAGTATACCACTGTAAGGCAAGGCAAGGCAAGTTTATTTATATAGCGCATTTCATACACAGGTGCAACTCAATGTGCTTCACAAAGTTAACAAATGTAAATGAAAGGAAAACAGGGAAATGAATTAGAGTCAAAAAAACATTTAAAACATTAAGATAAAACATAAGGTAAAAATAATAATAAAATAAAACATAAATAAACATAAAACCTTGAAAAACATACGCAGTCTTCAGATTTTAACTGTTCGACGACAGAGGAGTCTGGCCTCCTTTTTTCCGTTTACCTGATAGGGTCTAGAATTGTCAGGGTTTTGTCTTCTCTTATTTTACCTGTAGGGACTATTACACCTAAAGTTTAATTCATTTCCACTTATTTTACGAATGCCCGCCATTTTGTGAAATACAGACACCATTTTGTTTTCTACTGTACCTGGTTCGAATTACATACGTGGCCCAGCCCCGCCCCTGTACCTATAAAACCCCAGGTCAAGGTATGAATCACTTCCCTATTCCCCTATTCCTCTATTCCCTCTAAGCCCGACGCCCTAGGCCGGACGCCCGACTTCCTCCATCGAGATGTGAGACGTGCCGGGACACGTCTCCTTAGAGGGACGTCTATTTTAGAAATTATTGAAACTGTAAGTTATCTTGGCCAGGTTAACACTACGGTCGATATATTTCTTCCTTCAACCGGTTTTCGTTTGTATTGCATTTGACTTGTGCGAACACTGCTGGAGAGCAGTGAGTCAGGACACACGAGGAACTCACGCGCTATAGGATAACTTTTGTACGGACAATTGTTAATCTTTGACTAGTACCGACATCAAGGACCTCGCCTAGAGTCTACGGAGATTCGGCTGAGCCTGATTGTCTGTCCCCCAAGAGAGTGGACAGCCGGTATAGTTACTACGCGTGGAGCGGACCTGCGTGCACCCCTTTCTCATTGGACCTTCGCAAGACGGCGCAAAGACAATCGGACTACACAACGAAATACCACTTTTCCTTTCCTCGTTCAACGAAGCAAGACTTTTTTGGACATATTGCAGCCTCGCGCCGGAACCGCGTGGTATCGCTTGGACCCTCAGCCAGGACCCCAGCTTGGAGAACAAAAGGAACTCGTGTGCACCAAGACGCACACACCCACCTTGCCCGAGAGATCAAAGGATTTCTTTCCCTTCCTACCAAGGATAACGCAGTAAGCACTGAATTTGGGCATAGGTATGCAGTTAGAACTGTTACATAGCTTTGAGGAGTTGTGTTTAAATATCCACACTTGTAGAGTGTGATATATTTTATTTTGGGTTATTTTGTTCTATCTGTTCTTTCTTTTCTTTCTCTCTTTCTCCCCTCTCATCACCACAAATAGCCACACGCTATTCTTAGTTTACTGTAGTTGCAGGATTGGCATACTTGCACCCACATGTAAATTATCCACTCACAGAGATACACGTACCCGTGTTTTAACCCATAGAGTTATCGAGTCGAGGACGTAAGCTATTGTCGGAAAAGCGCGCCAAGCGCTCCCTTTTCCCTCCCCCCACACATACTGTAAAGCCTTTAGACAAAGGACAGTATTCTCTGATTAGCTTGAATTCTCATCTTGAAGATAGTTTCCCGCTTCATCAGCCGAAAGCTTAACGCCCCTCCTCGTATCTCATATTTCGGTCCTGCGCAACGCGCTGCGCAGAATCATTTGAGCCATATTTCATAGAACATACATCTCTCACTCTCTCTCTCCTCCCACCGCTCCGCACACGCGGTAACAGAAGTGCGCGGCGCTCCTATCCTCTCTCTTTTTCTCTCTCTCGCATAGCGAACATATAGAGCATCCTCTCATACCCCGTGTATATATTGTATATTTTCCCTAAGTTCTTATGCCCTGCAAGGCACATTGGCTGTATCAGTGTTATGACCAGATGATGCTTTTACAATAAATGTACATTGTGGTGAACCGTGTTTGTCTTAATTGAACAATTTCTACGAAGTCAACCAGAAAAGAATTCACACAAAACCTTCAGATTATTAGTCATTAATGGTCATGATTTTATGAGACGGTCATGAACCGTGTTTTATGCAATCATTAATTAGACAATTGACGATTCCATGAGAACACACCTACACATTATTGATACCCAGCGTGAAGAGTTTAACACACTCTTCATGCATCATTTCTTATTCTCTTATTCCTCACATATAGTAATAACACATTACATATTTGGAACTGTATAAGAATTGTATACTTATTAATGTAATTATAATTACATTACTGTACTTCCCTTACATTTAACGTTGTACCCATTAATTGTAGGTGACCCTACATATTTTGGTGCCCGTGTGTGAGGAAGAATAGTCCCCGTACCCATAAATGTAGTAGAACCTACATATTTTGGTGCCCTTGCGTGAGGAAGAATATTCCTCACGTCCAATAAATGTGGGATTACCCCTACACCACCCTGCAGCACACACACACACACGAGAAAGACTCTGCAGCACACACACACACACATACACACACACACACACACGGGGGAAAGACATTATACCACCCTACAGCACACACACACAGGGGAAAGATGTCAGCCACCCCCACCCTGCAGCACACACATACACCCACACGAGGGAAAGACGTTTCTTTGTGCTCAGACGTCAGGTGGAGTAACGGCATTTAATGCCCATAAATCATTTAGTAATTGGTAATTCAGCAGTAACGCACGTCAGGGCGGTGCAACCAGTCCGACAGCCAGTGCCACTATTGAAAATGCTAAGTGCATGTCTATCGGAATATGTGAAGGATGGAGATGGTCCATGCAGGAAGTTCAGTTTCACCTCTCCAGTGCTCGGCATACATTCCTCAACACATGGTAGCCACTAGTTGCCATCATATACAGCTACAACATACCCTTTGATGCTTGAACATTTAGAAAATTCCTTTACTGAGCTTATTCTTTCAACCCTGCC
>NC_085874.1:51797537-51895037 GCF_034702125.1 Engraulis encrasicolus | reverse complement strand
ACAGTTTGAACCATTGATTTAACACAAGGAAAACTCCTCAGTATAAAAAACTGTCCTAAGAACTTATTATGAACTTATTATGATTAAGAAAAGGGTTATTTTGAAAAGTTCATTAAACACCGCACACTGCATACTGTTCTTTATTCTCTGTATTTTTTGGAGCGAAGAACTTTTCATATTGATCAAGTTTTCCTGCCATACACCTGCACCACTATAATAGTCATTGGAAAGTTAAGCTTAATTATCACTGACTATTATAGTGGTGCAGGTGTAACGCAGGGCCTCAGTACTACTCTACTATGACATAACACAGGGCCTCTAGTAATGCACTACGACTTGGTCATTGACATTCTGGTAACAGCACATTTATAACACAGTGTCTTAATGGGTTAAAAAGAAGTGTTTGGTCCAACTGGAAACACGCAATATGAAGAGTTCATTCAACACCGCACACTGGATGCTGTTCTTTCTTCTCTTTGTTTTTTTTTTGGAGCGAACAACGTGTTTCAAAAAGAACAGTACCCAGTGTACAGTTGAACTTTTCATTTTGATCAAGTTTTCCTACCTTACACCTGCACCTGTTGAAAAAGGTAGGTCTGCACACTGCCGATAAGCTCCAAAAATAAACTTTATTATTTAAAATGCAACGTTTCGATCACACTGGATCTTCATCAGGCATATATGTTTGATGAAGATCCAGTGTGATCGAAATGATGCATTTTAATAATAAAGTTTATTTTTGGAGCTTATTGGCAGTGTGCAGACCTACCTTTTTCAACTATCTGATTTTTTTGTCTGGCACCTGCAACAAGTGTTTTTGGATGTGCGCACCCTACCCAAAACTACTTACACCTGCACCTGGACATCTGAAGGCTTGTGTGCAAGGACTTTCATGTACAAATTGATTATTATTTACACAAATAGTAACAAAAAAATAGTTTTGGCGTTTAAAACCTACCTACCTGTGAGGTAGAAGTTGAGCACGCTGCGGAAGGCGCGTGGGCTGCGGTCGAAGTAGAACTCCCGGCTGGCCGCGCTGTAGTCGTCGCACAGATCCAAGATGGCCGCCTCCGAGCGGCAGCAGATCAGGCGCGCCAGACGCGTCTGAGGGAAGCGCATCAGGACGCCCCGCCCCACGCGGTGGACAACGCCGCCCACGTTCAGCGTCACCATCTCCTCCTCCACCACCACCTGCTCCTCCTCTTCCTCCCGGCCACCGACGCGGCGGTGACGGTTGTGGCGCAGTACCTGGCCGTACATCACGCCAGCGTTATACGGGGGCATTGGGGTGGCGCTCTGGGGGGGCGGAGGGGGATGGGTCGGTGGATGGGTGGAGGGACTTGACTTGGCCTGGAGTTGGATTGTCTTGAGCCAGTATTTTCTGAACGTCTCTTTGAAAGGAACAAGCCAATACAATCCGTATCCCGCTAAAGAGCCATGGATACCATCTCTAATTCAGAGGTCATCGGGTGCCAGTTGCTGGTTGCTGGTTGCTGGTGGGTATATGGATGATGGGTGGAGGGATTCAGCTTTTGGTTGGATGTGGATCGTCTCGTCTTGGCTGAGGTATCCATTCAGACTGATGTGTGTGTGTGTGTGTGTGTGTGTGTGTGTGTGTGTGTGTGTGTGTGTGTGTGTGTGTGTGTGTGTGTGTGTGTGTGTTTGTGTGTGTGTGCGTGTGATTTTTGTCAATGTCTTACATGTATGTTTAGTTTAACTGCACATTGGAGACTGGTCAAACGCAATTTCAAACGTCTGTGCTTACCCTGTTACATAGATTTTTGACAATGAAGTACTCTTGACTTGACTTGACTTGACTTGTATGTGCATTGTGCACCATGAAGACGTTGTCTGGAGGCCTTGGCATAGCCTGCTGGGTGGATACTGGATGTTGGCTCGGCACACTTCTCCATCTGAAGAGAAAGAGACAATAATTCTTAGAGCCTCTTTTTACTAGTGGTGTGCATTGGCACAGCCCTCACGATTCGATTCGATTCCGATTCGGGAGGTAGCGATTCGATTCGATTCGATTCAATTCTATTCGATTAGATTCGATCCGATTCAATTCTACAATGCATTGCAAAGCATTACATTTCTACTGAAAGCAAAGCAAACGTTTCATCAGTCATAAGGCAATACAAGTAGTCAGATACTGACAGGGCCGGTTATAAGCATAGGCCGGCTAGGCGGTCGCCTAGAGCGCAATGTGAAGAAGGAGCGCCGAAATGGCGCTCTCCGATGTGTAATTTTGCGATATGGAGGTTTTTTTTATGAAGTCGCAATCAACTCCTCACGGCAAAGCGCCCCTCAGCCAATAGTAATATCGCTTTCAACTGTCTCTGGGAAGTCTGTGAACCAATAAACAGACAGTCCTGAGAAAGGGGGCGGGACGAGTGACAGCGTTCGATCTATTATGAATTTGGAGACTCATTCGAGAGACAGAGGGCAAGCGCGAACAGCAATGCTGCTCTGCTGGGTGGAGAATTGTTATGTTCTCATTAAACCAGTCATTGCATGATGCAGGAGTTGCAGAGGGTGTTTTGGAAGTATGTGATTTAATCAGCAACCGTTTGTGATAATGTAAAGCCTAATAGTTATGAGGCTACTGTTTGGAATTAGAGGGAAAAAGAGCTTTGCTTTTGATCTGAGAAATCGCTAGTTAGCATGCTAACATTAGCCAAGTATGCCAAGCAATGAAATCCAGTAAAGTAGCTGTTAGTAGCCTACTCACTAACACCCACCTGACATCATAATACTTGCTTAGGTTGACAAGCAATGTAAAGTAAGACTGGTGCCACGCTTAAAACAATTTTAGCTGCCATATCTCCTTCCATCCACTTGAATGAATTACCTGCTTGTTGTAAGCTTATATAAAAAAAACATTGTTTCCAGACCAGAATGACATATAGGCCTACATTAATCATGTAACAGAACCATGCACAGCATGTTTTCATGCTGAGTGATGTAGTATTGCAGACAAGTGAGGCTATTTACTATATTTTGTATATTATGAAATTCAAAAGCGTGACAGCTTTTCTCCCTTTCTCTCACCCTGTCCCTCCAGTTCAAACACATAGATAGCCCCCTTCTCATTCTCCGACTCACAAATGCACCACTATTTCCAGTACAGAAATGAAATTGGTTTGGAATCATAGACAGCACAAATGTGTAGCTTATTAAAATTGTTATGCTGCCATGCTTTGTGATGCTGTAGGTAGTGTAGATAGGCTATCAATGCAGACCTCCTTGGTAGGCCTATTGTCTACACATGCATTTGACATGCAAATGTACTGTACCACTCTCCTGGCATTTCAATCCCATTTTACAATTCAAACACATTGATAACCTCCCTCTCATCTGGGGTTGGGGGCACCACCACCATTACATCCAAGACACCACACAGTGAAGGTACTTTCATGCGACTCAATCTGATGTGTTGGTCGGCTGTCCAAAAGAACCAGAAATCCATTTGATGCAAAACAGTTATTGTTCTTGATGCTATTTAGTTAAGCTTACTATCGGTATTACTCNTGTGTTATGTAAGGTATAAAAAAAGGGGGGGGCGCCAGAACTCAAACTCGCCTAGGGCGCCAAATAAGCCAGAACCGGCCCTGGATACTGAGCAACAATGTATTGGCTGTTTTCTGTATCAGTCTTGCAGTTTGTAATGCTTTGAAGTTCTTTTATTTAATTCAACATTAATTTGCTCCCTAAATATCAACGGAAGTAATTGAAACTTAAAAAAAATTGCTGCATCGATTCTGGAACTTGCCGCATTGAATTGAATCGCCCTGCCCCCGCATTGCATTGCCGAATCGATTATTGTTGACACACCACTACTATTTACAGTCAGGAGGGGGCGTTGGATCACATTCTGGGGCCTGTACACAAGTATATTAATTGCAGCCTCAATTCCCTATTTAAAGGTGCACTGTGTAATATTTTAGTAGCTTATTTCCAGAATTCATGCTGCCCATTCACAAATGTTACCTTTTATATGAATAATACGTAGCCTACCACCACCATTAAATTTTAAGAATGTATGTAGGCCTACTATTATGACTGGGAAAATTGTACTTTTCATAGGCCTACATGAGAAGGGTAATCTTCTCCATGGTCTGCCATTTTGAATTTTCATAAAAAGACATTTTAGTTGCAAAACTCACTGTACTTTGGTCATACTGGTAAATAAAAGTTTATTATTTAGTAAATATTCACGAAAATATCAAAGTCAAAAGGCAGCACCCAGTGAGCAGTGTAGTTGGAATACCTTCTCTGTCCACCATCCTACACATTGCACCTTTACAAGAAAAATTCTAAACTGCCCGTGGTAGTCCACGTTGAGGGGTACGGGAGAAGACACACTGCATGTACAGTATTCTAGTAGCCTATCTGTATTCATAACAGATATTAAATTAGATGCTCCAGCAAATTAGACTGACAATCCTAACATCCGCAATCATAATGCCCTGAAATGATGATGATAATGATGTGTTCATAATATTAAGCAGTACCTAACAATGAACTTCATCTTGAAGATAAACTAGGATCTTAATATGCTAAAGATTATTTTAACTGCTGAGACAAAACTGTGGATTAATTGCAAAATGCGTTTTGATCTGGACCGGAGAGGGTCCTAACACCGAAACGGACATAACAGACCGACACGGAGCAAAACGGACCGTGTGTTTACCATCGAAACACATTTAAAACTGTCCTGTATTTAATATCCAATGATTGTAACAGCCAATTCTTCCAAAAATATGAAAAATTATTCAAAACGGTACTTTTGGGAATACCTCTCGCCCATTCACTCCCATTGCTCTCTTCCTCCCTGTGTCGCCCGCCAACCTCTCTTGTCCTCACTCACAGATTATCATCTATTTCCAGGTTTTTCTAGAGTAAATTACTATAAGAAGTTCAGAATACCGTTAAACATTAGGCATAATGACAAATGTATTTAAATGGTAAACATTGTCAGTTTTGTTCCGTTGTGGTGTTTGGGGAGACCGAGGTCCTAAAATCACACCCATGGCATGCACCAACGGGAAAGCGGACCCAAACCAAAGTGTTTACGCGATAACAGAAAAGCGCACTAAAGCCTGCCAACAAAATAGGCTACTTACCATGTTGATGATATGTCATTTCTTGTCCGCAAATGTTTCGTGATCAGCGTAGATCCAGGCTACTCCGTGTATCATCCCCCATCCTCGTGCCCACCCATCTCACTCCAGGACAGATGCGCTGAGTTCCGACCCGCGTGAGACCTTCCTCAACTGCTCTGTCCCCCTCGCGGAACTGCTACTTCACTGTTGCTCGTGCTTACAAGGGTTTCCTTCCAATATGCGGACTCCCGTCCTCTCTTGCTCTTTTGCCTCCATGTGGCCTCGGGATGACGTCACCGACGACAGAATATAAGTATGTTTCAACATCTCGCAAAAGCGCAATCCGATATTGTCATTTTTCTCATTTGCAATCGGTTTGGTGAATGAAGAACAGTCCCCCAAAAAGTTGTTGTGGCTTGACTGACAACGGGGAAACTGTATTGTTTTCTCCACGGAGGTGGGGGGTGTCAGCGAAACGCGAGGCCACAAAGACAAGGTGAGGAAGGGAGTCCACATATAGGAGTTTTACCAAACTCAAATCACATCAAGCAGAGACCAACACGAAAATCCCAAAGTGTTTTTTTTTCTTTACCAAGAACAACACACCCGGAATCCAAAATCAAATGTTTAGATTTTAAAAAGTGATGGCTAGCTTTAATAACGCGTCATTTCATGTAATTTGTTTCCTGGTTTTGTAAACAGGACAGGAGACAGTGGGTATTTCTCAAAACCTAGTGCGCACACTTCCAGTGTGCTCAGCCTAATTAGTTTCGCCCAGTTATTGGATACTCCATAGAGATCATCAAAGAGTAGGCCTATCCAATCACTGGGCGTGACTAATTAGTAGGCTACACTTGGAAGTGTGCGCACTAGGTTTTGAGAAATATCCAGATTGATTGACTGGCCAATGACAACCAGAGTTACGCATGCCAAATTGATGGAGTGCCAGTTAAATAGAACTGGAGGCACCTGTTGGACTTCATTGAGCCGCAAACTCGCTCCGTTAAAAAGAGAAGGCTGCGCCTTTAACCTGCTAGCCTGGACTGTGGCTTTCCTCATCACCGCCTCAAACACTCACGTTTGTCTCTGATGTTAAGAATGAATCTCGCCATCTGTGTGCAGTGAGTTTTCGCAGTTTTTCCAACTAATTTGGTATTTTCCCCTTTAGCCTACTGTTTGACATTGACTTTCTGACTAAACTAAACATATATTTTAACATCTTTCAGGGTTGTCATATTCATAAGCACAGTCACCCACACGTGGGCACAAAAAGGTAAGTGTTTCTAACAAAGTTGTTTTCAATCTTCTTGAGCCAAGGCATACTTTTTGCGAGGACAAAAAATAATCTTGCACACCATTGTTAAATGTTAAAGGGACACTGTGCATGATTTTTAGTTGTTTATTTCCAGAATCCATGCTACCCATTCACAAATGTGACCTTTTTTATGAATACTTACTACCATCGACATATGCGGTGTTCATTATGACTGTGAAAATTGCACTTTTCATACATTAAAAGGGGGATCTTCTCCATGGTCCGCCATTTTGAATATCCAGAAATAGACATTTTTAGCCGAAAAAGAAAAAGACTGTACTTGGGCCATACTAGAAAATATTAGTTTATTACTCAGTAAACTGTCATGAAAAGATCAAATTTAGCAATAGGCAACCCAGTTTCAATGAGCAGCATAGTTGCAGTACCGTTTTTGACCATTTTCCCGCACAGTGTCCCTTTTAACAAAAAAATAAAAACCTATTAACCATGAACAATGTAGGCCTAGGCTACAGTCGCTCTGTAATTTTCCAAGTCACATAAGATGATCTTTTAATGGCATAGTGTTCCTCTGTTCAGTGGTTGAAAGCACTGTTTTTATAAAATAAAAATCATATTCACTCACTACGTTTACATGATGGTTTTTAATTCCGAATTTTAAAGCGTTCACATGACTCCTTCAAAGCGGAATTGAGCTTTATTCGGTATTTAAGTAGGCCTATGTTAATTCCAAATTAAATGTCTCGTGTTAACGTAGCAAGTGTTTAACATTGTTGTGACGTCCACTATTTCTCCAGAAGCAGTTGCAGATGGCGGTGGCGGCAGCGGCGTCGGGGCTGAGTGCTTGGGAAACATTTTGCGTATCACCGTTCCTGGTCCGCTTTTAGCGGGGAAGCGTGTTGACTTGGCTTTTCGCAGTAAGTTGCAGTTTGCTATAACCTAGCCTCGCGGTGTACTTTTGCTGGGTCTCAAATGGTGCACTTGACTGTGCACATCAGTGTTCATGTTTTAGTGCGTATGGCGTATTAAATATGCATTAAAATGTAGTGCCCATGTTTCAGTGTGTATGCCGTATTAAATATGCACTAAAAGGTAGTGCACAAGTGCACCATCAGAGACGCAGTAGCTCATTTTATTTATCTCGCTGCGCAGCATGGAGGTGGGTGACTTTCCTTACCGCAGAAATACACCAGCGGCGATCTGAGCGAGTCGCGCGACGGAAGTAATTGACTTTGTATTGAGTCGAGAGACAAAAGCGATTCTGGAGACTAGAGCGATTTGCGCGACGAGCGCGACAATTTGAAGTTGAAATCTTTTCAACTTTCTATGACGCGGTTCGGTGACAAGCCGCGACAGCCAATGACTGTATAGAGGTCATTGACCACAGCCAATGGGAATGCTTGACTGCTTTGCCTTCTGCCTGTACGGACATACTCTAGTCTCCTCAGTCTCTCGTATCGCTTGCTGCTACACTCTGTCGCTTGAGTCGCGTCGCCGCTGGTGTATCTCTGCGGTTAGACTACATGTTCATCTTTTCTACTTTCTCCTCAAAATGTCTTCCTAGCAGTGGAGTTCTTTTGTACTTTTACGTTTTTGAAATGAATAGGCCTACTTTTACTTGAGAGCATTTTGACAGTAGGCTACTTAACTCAAGTACAGTGTGGAATCTGGCCTGAAAACTGAGTAAAATTTAGACTGAGACAAAAAGCCATTCAAAATAATTCAACAATCTGCCGGAAGTTAAAGATTCTGCAGCAGGATTGCACGCAGCTTTTCCAATATCTTACTTGTCCCTCCCACCTGTCTTGGGTCAATGAATTGGATGATGGCTTGTGCCAAGCAAGCGATGGAGAGGTTATGGAAGACGATATTCAAGAAAGTCATTGACAAAAAAAATAAAGTGAAATGAACATTGTGCTTGAGTAGATTTTTAGAAGGGTACTTTTTTAAACTTCACTAGGCTTTAAGCAAAGTAAAGATACTTTTCTTCAAAACTTGTTGGCCGTTGGGCCTACTTCAGGCGACTCTTGCATAGAGACAAGGAGCAGTAGGGTGTTTTGTAATTTAAAAACCCTTTATCTTAACTGGGGTACATGACTAAAAACGCTAAAAAAAGATCCTTTTGCTTGAGTATAATGTTTGTCCTGTCTTGGCCTCTGCTGTCTAGATGGTACAGATGTGGTCAGCGTGACCCCTGGCCTGGCCTCTCAGTGTGGATACACCAACAGCTCCGACCCCTGGAGCAACATGCTGCTCTACGTCTCTCTGCAACACTGCTTTGCTGAGCCCTTGATGGTAGGAAAATGGACAATGGGGGAATGGTTACCATTGTAGTTTGACTCTTTCTCTTCAGCTTTGCTGAGCCCTTGATGGTAGGAAAATGGACACCAGGTTGGGGTGAGTACGTTCCAATATGCGACCTTGCTTCCTCCACTTGTGCTTGTGGCCTCGTACCAGGAAGTAATATGTCTCAATGACATCACTGACAACAGTGTTATATTTCAGTATCTCTCAAAAGCTCAATTGTAAAGTGATTTTCTCATTTGCAAACTGGGTGGTGAGTGAAGAAAAGTCCCCCAAAAATTGTTTTCGCTAGGCTGACAGCTGGGAAACTTTGTTTTCTCCAGGGCCAGGAGGCAGGCGAGGCCACAAGCACAAGTGGAGGATGAGAGTCTGCATATTGGAGTGCACCCTAATAGTTTGGCCATTTCTCTCCAGCATGGCTATGTGCAATCCATGATGGTAGGAAAATGGACATGGGGTTACCTTATTTTGGGCCGTTTCTCTCCAGCATTGCTTTGTGCTATTTGCTATGTGCAATCCATGACGGTATAAAAATGGGACATGCAGACTTCTACTCTTTCTACTATCAGGTGTTTGGCTGCCAAACTTTGGCATGTACCATAATTCCAATAGCACGTAATGAACGCACAAACGGCTGTTTCCCTTTCTGCCTCGCTGTGTAGGGTATTGACTGGCAGGCGGCACGCGTGACTCACCTGCACATCCGAACGTCTGGCGGTTTCCCGCCCTCCCAGGAGGTGCTCCCCGTGTCCCCGATCTGCCCCATCCCACGGCGGGCCGCACGGGAAGTCCTCTGCACCCAGAACTTCATGGAGGTCAGTGTTTATCCAGCCTGATTATAATCTCTTCATGGAGGTCAGTGTTTATCTAGCCTGATTATAATCTCTTCGAGACTTTGGTCAAAAATACTGAATCAGAGCAAGATATCGCAAAACACGCCCACTCAATGCAAAAGCGTGTGCTGAAGTTGGGTCTCCTAAGGGGACATTGTCCCCTACTTCTCTTTTTGAGGAGTTTGCGCAAGACGTGCGCTACTGCCATCTACAGCGCTAAGGGGACTTCATTGATTCTCAACCTCAGGACTCTGAAGGTCTCCTAAAGGGGCGTTCACCTGACATGAATTTGATACCGGAAAATAAACAAAATGACGCTTCTTGTTAGATCCACCTTATTTGCTTTGGTATTTCTCAACCTAGTATGCACACTTCCAAGTGTATTCAGCCTAATTGGTCACGCCCAGTGATTGTATACTCCGTAAAGTTCACCAAAGAGTATCTAATCACTGGGCGGGACTAATTGGGCTGATGCACTTGGAAGTGTGCGCACTAGGTTGACAAATGACCTTGGTCTGACCAAGTGCACAACTATTAACGTTTCCCAAACGATATGGTTGACCCGCCTCCCTAGGTTTGCTACTGGTTGACTGCTTTTCGACAAATTTGGGTGCCGTTCTCGATTTTTCTGGAAATCCGAAAAAATATTTACATTGCTCTTGGCCTGACTAGAAGCAACAAAGGTGTTGTGTCACTAGGAGGGCGTGACTTGGCTAGTGTTTATCCGAATTGCTGCACTTAAAGAGGCACTCTGTTTTTAGCAGTGTCTTTCCAGATTTCATGCTGCCCATTCACAAATGTAACCTTTTCATTAATACTTACCACCACCATCAAATTTTAAGAATTAATGACTTGGGAGAATTGCACTCTTCATACCTGAAAAGAGCAATCTTAATGTCCGTCATTTTGAATATCCAGAAATGGACATTTGTAGATCTAAAACTTGTACTTTTGTCATACTACTAAATATTAGTTTACACTTGTTGTCAATGTTTCTTTTCTTGTCCGTTAGGTCTCGCTGGAGCATGACCTGATGGCAGCCGGTGTGAGCGGTGCGAGCTCGTCTAAAGCGGGACCTGGGGTACGAACTTTAGCCAGTTTTCTAAAGCGGGACCTGGGGTACGAACTTTAGCCAGTTTTCTAAAGCGGGACCTGGGGTACGAACTTTAGCCAGTTTTCTAAAGCGGGACCTGGGGTACGAACTTTAGCCAGTTTTCTAAAGCGGGATCTGGGGTACAAACTCTTTTTGTCTGGCCAGGGGCCCATGGCATCATAATGCCTGTCCAGTGTTAATTTAGTATCGCACGCAATGGCATAGCAGCACATTGTGGGCCCTATGTACAGTCAGCTCCAATGGGGCACCTAAGTCACGCCCTGTACTTCCTGGTTCATGGGGCAGAGGAAGTCAAAATAATTACTGGGCTTGAAATTAGGGGTCTTTCGACAACAATCCAAACCTTGGACCTCCACTTATGCACCACAAATCCACCACGACTCGCCTCGTTCACTTCCATTCATTTTTTTGCAACTGTCTGCCTCATGAACCAGGAAGTAGAGGGCGTGACTTAGGTGCCCCATTGACTCCTCCCGGGCATACAGTATATCTACATTAATTGGATTTTGTATGGGACCCTGGTGACTTGGTCTCACTTTACCCCCCCTGTACGACACCCCTGATCGTACAGATCACATGACTTTTGACCTCATCGACTGCATTCTTAAAATGTATTTGACGCCTGTTGTCGGTCCGTACACATTTTCGCACAATTGTTTGCTTTGAAAACCACCTTGGTTCGTGATGGCACATTGCTGCTTTTGCTGTGCAGCGTGCATGCACACTTAGCCATTTCGGTGCATGCATAAAATGTTCACAAATGTGCTGCACAGCAAAAGCGGCACTGCTCTATCAAAAACGAGCCCATAGGCTGGCTCTCACCGGTGACTCCATATTGTCTGTCTCTAGGGTGCGTCTCCGTTCCGCCTGAAGGAGGTGATCTTCTACACCCCTCGAGAGCAGGTCTTCACCCCCGAGCAGCTCTACATGAATGACTACGCGCTGGACACCTCTCACTCACACCTGATGATCCGAGGACCCCTCAACGTCACCACCACCTACCATCAAGAGGCAAGTTGGGCTGCTCGATTGGTTGTACCCACTGACTTGTATACGTTATATGCCTGAGTCTTATTTTGGTCCCATTTCAGCCCTGTCTCAACTGAACACCGCAACACACACACACACACTCACTGTGTTGCCCTGGAAGTATGAGAATCCTCATGTCTTTTGTTTATCGCCACAGGTATCTGGGGTTCTAGAATCTTCACGCTTGTTTATTTATTACCACAGGTTTCTGGCGTTCCCATGGTGATGATGAGGGCCTCTGTGGTCTATCAGCAGCGCTGGATGAGGTCACTAGTCAACACGGAGGCGGCCTGTCCTACAGGTGAGTTGCATTGCTTTTCGCAGACCATTTTCAACCAAAGCGACTAGCAGTCAAGGACATAATCGTAGTCAACAGAAACATCACTAGTAGAAACCAAGTACACAGGAAACGCACAGATGCTGTAGGACAAGGACAGGTTGACGAATACAGTATAATGCTATTCAAGTTGGGTTTTGTCTTATCAAGTTGGGAACTGCACTTTACAGTATAATGTTAGAGTCAAAGTGCAATGTGTTCAGTTCTTACAATTGTATCATTTTGTGTTGTCTTGACTCCTTTCCAAAGGGGGCGTGACCTTTAGTGCCAGCCACGTCACCTGGCACCTGCCTCGACACATCCCGCCCATGATGTCACCGGGCGCCGTGGTAACGGAGGTGTGGGTGGGGCTGGAGGGCAAGCGTATGGAGCAGGCGGCCATGCAGACGCGCGGCTACTCGCTCCACACCACCCAGCAACACTACGTACTGGAGATGCCCATGCAGAGTCCTGAAGGATACTTCAAGGTGAGGTCGTGTTGACCTGCAGAATGGAATGTATTCAATAGCAGTTCCAGATATGACCACCAGATGGACCTACCGAGACCCCGGAGGGATACTTCAAGGTGACGTTGTGTTGACATGCAGAATGCAGTGGAGGGTTTTTGAATGGGGAAATGCTGGAGATGCTAATTGCTAATAAAGTGTTCATATTTGCACCTCCACTAATTGGTGAACAAAACGCATACCAGAAAAGGAGGTGCTGGCAACCAGTAAGACACTTGAAAGAGAAGTGCCGCACACTCCGGAGTTGCAGAATTGGTGACAACATTTTAATTGTCACATTTTAATGTGACAACGTTTCGGCCTGTCTGCCTTCCTCAGTCCTGAGGAAGGCCGACAGTCCGCAACGTTGTCACATTAAAAGACCAATTCTGCAACTTGGGAGTGCAGCACTTCTCTCTTCCTACATATTTATTCACCAAGACCGCCCCTTTCCACAGAGCCTGATCCACAGGGGGCGCTACCACCTGACTTACTCTGTGGAGCCCATGATCGAGTTGCTGTGGACCGACTCTGGGGACGCCATCCAGAACCAACACAAGGACTCCGGGGACGCCACCCACAAGGAGTCCGGGGACGCGACCCAGACCAGATATAAGGTCCTTTTCCCGATCACCTCCCCACCCCTGCCTCGTCCACCACAGACAACTGTTGGTGAGTTTCAGCCCTAGTATATGAAACCCATTTTTACTTTTTGTCAAGTGTGGAGTTCTCCTTCATCCTACTATTGAGGCATGGAGTCGCAGTCTTGTTTTCTTATGGGTCTTACTTTTTAACTTTTTTTTTTAACCTGCAATCTTTCCATTTGCAGATGTTGATCAAGCGACGAGCATGTTTAACGTAGCCGTGGGGCCTTTCCTGCACGATGTGGACCTGCTAAAGATCCGGACTAGCTCTGGGGAGATGAGCGTGGCGGAGGCCATTGCTAGCGGCTTCGACATCCAACAGCTTGCCATCGGGAACGGCGCCAAAGTGTTTGTTCTACGCATTCCCCTTTCCCACCCCGTGGCGGTTAAAACGGTAAGTTCCTCGTTCGAACTACCCAGCATGCCACACTAGCATTTATACTCTGAACAATTTAGAAGCTGTTCTACACTACAGTCTACACGTTCCCTCTTCCCACTCGCGGTAAGTTCGTCGTTCAAACTACAGAGTAAATGTGCACAGTAAAAAATATTTAAAGACATGTTTACCAGCTGCCTCAGCATTCCAGGCTGATTTACATCCTTATTGTAAGTTGTGTGAAGCTTTGAATTGCAGCGTTTGTGTTCACAAACACCTTACAATAAAGATTTCAATTAACATGGAATTCTGAGGCAGCTGGTAAAGTTATGATTTGAAGTTTAACCATGCTGATTTTTTTTGTGTATAGCCTACTCTTCCACCTGCTCTGTAGGTGTATGTACTTCATAAGAAATTCATATTCTTGCCTTATTGTGGCTAAGGTTTGTGCTTTCTTGACCGAGGTTTCCCATACATGGAACCATCTGTGGTGTAGCACCACAGAATGAAAACCATGCACCACAAATTGATTCCTTCTTTTGCCAATGCTTTCGCTCTCAAAAAGGGAAGGAGGGTGTGCGCACGAGTGCACCTTTCAACCTGAGGGGTATACAAAGAACCTGTTTTACTCCTGAACCAGCTTGAGGCTCTTAGATGATTTACTTAACTGGAGTCCTCATTTTCTACGAAACGAAGCTTCTTAATAGGCTATGGGCCCCTGTTATGCATCCCTCTTCCTCATCCGCGTCTCTCTCTGTAAATCTCCCCAGACCCCCAATGTGAAGACGGAGGCGTACGCTGCCCAGCTGGAGCTGGTGCTGGTCATCCTCCCCGAGGGCGTGACCTTTACTCTCCCAGTCGCCCTGGAAGCTGCTGTGGAGGACACGGGTACGTAACGCGGCCTTAAAGGGGCAGTGTGTAATATACAGGTACGCAGCCTTAAAGGGGCACTATGTAATATACAGGTACGCAGCCTGAAAGGGGCACTGTGTAATATACAGGTACGTGGCCTTAAAGGGGCACTATGTAACACAGGTACGTGGCCTTAAAGGGGCACTATGTAATATACAGGTACGCAGCCTTAAAGGGGCACTATGTAATATACAGGTACGCAGCCTGAAAGGGGCACTATGTAATATACAGGTACGTGGCCTTAAAGGGGCACTATGTAACACAGGTACGTGGCCTTAAAGGGGCACTGTGTAATATACAGGTACGCGGCCTTAAAGGGGCAGTGTGTAATATACAGGTACGCGGCCTTAAAGGGGCACTATGTAACTTATCTGCTGTAGAGTACATGGGTACGTAACGCGGCCTTAAAGGGGCACTATGTAACTTATTTGCTGCAGAGTACACGGGTACGTAACGCGGCCTTAAAGGGGCACTGTGTAACATATCTGCTGTGGAGGACACGGGTACGTAACGCGGCCTTAAAGGGGCACTATGTAACATATCTGCTGTGGAGGACACGGGTACGTAACGCGGCCTTAAAGGGGCAGTGTGTAATATCTCTGCTGTCGAGTACTCGGGTACGTAACGCGGCCTTAAAGGGGCACTGTGTAATATACAGGTACGCAGCCTTAAAGGGGCACTATGTAACATATCTGCTGTGGAGGACACGGGTACGTAACGCGGCCTTAAAGGGGCACTGTGTAATATACAGGTACGCGGCCTTAAAGGGGCACTGTGTAATATCTCTGCTGTCAAGTACTCGGGTACGTAACGCGGCCTTAAAGGGGCACTGTGTAATCTCCTCATCCTCCCCGAGCAGGTCACGTTTACTCACCCAGTGAGCTGCACGGACTGTACCCAATACCCTGAAAATTAACGTAACGAGCCATTACACTACACTAAGCTGACACTATCCAAAAGCACCTTATGTTCATTTTCAGTGTGTTGGGTGCAAGGTGTGAGCTCAGGGTGTTGGGTGTAATGTACCGGCTCCTGATCTCCGTTCTCTTCCTGATGCAGACATGGCCACGGTGAGCGGGTCATGTGACCAGCGTCAGTTCCACGTCACCGTGCGGTACGGCAGCAAGGGTTCCAACATCGAGACGGTGATCGGCCGCCGCGTCATGACTGATCAGCTGGCTAAGGAATACGGCCTCCGCAAGAACGCCACGCACTTCAACCTCGTCATACCCTTCGACTCTGCTGATGTGGCCAATGAGGTAGGCCGCACAGGGAGGCTGGCTGGGGGTGGGGGTGCAGGGGGTGGCTGTCGGTTTTTCAGGGTCTCCATTATGGGTGTAAGTGCAGTGCAGTGGTCCCTGCGGAGCACTTTGAGTCCTCCGGGGGGACAGCCACACTCCTGCGAGAGCGGCACGATCACGAGAAGGCCGTTCTCCAGCGAGAACTAAGATGTATGCATACATGCTTAATCCAAATTTCAGAGCGTGAACTAAAGAAATGGTATTTTTTCGTTTGCCCAACTCATGACTGTGCACTACTTTTCGAATTTATCTCTTAGGAAAAATTGGAATCTGGTGAATTGCTTGGGTTTTAGTTGCACCATGCGTGTGTGTGTTTGGTGCACCGTGTGTGTTTGGTGCACCATGTGTGTGTGATTGTGTTTGGTGCGTCGTGTGATTGTGTTTGGTGTGTGTGTTTGTTTCAGGCGGTGACTTCTGGGTCTGTGAGGGCCAGGCTTGATGTGAGTCTGAGGAACCCCGATGTGGGAATGGACATCACCCACTTCTCTACAGCCTGCACCTTTCCGGCCCACACTATTGGTAATGTTTATTTTTAGTCATTTTAAAAGATCAACTTTCACTAAACTGACCACTGTTTAACCGTTTTTAGTGGGTCACCGTACTTGCATACACATGCTACACTAGGTGCCCAAGTGGCGCGTCACCTCCACAGGCTGCATTTCCCAATTGACGTGCTCAAATGCAAAGCCAAGAGAATCAGGAAAAGGAGAATTTATCTTGTCACCAGAATGTGATTTGAGAGGGATTTTTGACATCCCTGCTGTAGACTTTTGCAACCATCTCTCAAAGTGATGAGATTGAAGATGATGAGCATGCAAAAATTCCAAAATGATATGCGTGTCCCCAGAGTGTGACTCCAATGGCAACATCGCTGCGTTGGCCATGAAGCTGGACTCAGTGGCGAGCCTCAACCCGACCCAGCTGACGCTCAACGACCCCTCGTGCGGCCCGGTGTACAGCGACGAGCGCCTCGCTTTCTTCTACTTCACTGCGGACACCTGCGGAACCACCAGACAGGTACGTAACGCCACCATGCTGTGACCTAGTGCTTTAGGTCAGAGGGTTGCCAGTTCGAATCCCACCCGCTCAGCTATGACTTAGTGCTTTGGGTCAGAGGGTTGCCGGTTCGAATCCCACCCGGTCAGCTGTGACTGAAGTGGTTAAGGAGATGGGCTTTAGATCAGACATCTTTGGGAGCACCAGACTGGTATGTTGGCATCCTAGAGCCTATAGTAAGAACCACTGGACAGGTACGTTGGTTCCACAGGTGTATACCCCCAGTAATGGCATGCCACCAGACGGGTACGTTGGCAGCCGTGGCTTAGTGAAATAATTTCTCAGAGTAAGATTATTCAAGCCCGTGCATTTCCTGCATCCATGTGATGTCAGGTGATAATAATGTATGATGTCAGGTGAACGCCCCTTTAGGAGACCTGCGGATAGGAGGTCGTCTTAATATATTCTTAATCTAAAGCTTATAGAGATTGAATCCTCCTCTACTCTCTTTGATCTTAAGCCCTTCTCAACCACTAAGCCAGAGGGTTGCCGGTTCAAATCCCACCCCTTCACTCTCCCTACACCTCTGGCTTTGTGTGGATTGATTAAAGGTGTCGGCTATGGGTAATGTAATGGTTTCCCAGTCAACGAAAAGAACCCCTTACATTAAAGTCCACAACATGAGGTTCCTTGTGCATAAGAGAAATGGGAGCCTGGTGTTCTGTTCTTTGATGGGTGTCTCCATTTATTTCTTGGCTCCACATTCTTTTCCTTGCAGTGATCAAAGTTAACGGCTCAAGTTTCTCAAACTTGTGGTGATTGAAGGTGGATGGCAATTACAATGCCTCATGTTTTCAGTGTGTGCTTGTCTGCTAAATGTAGTGACGTTCTAATAGTCGCCTATTTTCTTTTCTTCTCTTCCCAGTTTGAAGATGGAATGATGGTCTACGAGAACATTGCCACCGTGAAAAACGCCCAAAATGACAAAGCAGCCGCGACGCAATCTGACAAGACGACATCTGAGCCTAAATATCGGTATGCATTACTATAATATAAATATCGGTAAGCATTTCTATAATATAAATATCGGTATGCATTACTATAATTTATTATATGGTTGTGACGTCATCTGTCGAATGCTCCATTCATTTCAACGGGGCTCCCCAACGTTCGCACGTCTGTTATTTTTCGATAACGGACGGGTTGGTCTATAACAGACCGCTGTCAATGGCAACAAGACTTTTCACTGCTAAAGCGACTTTTCAACAAGACTCTAATCAGCTGCTGTGATAGACAACACCTGTTGTCCTGGCTACCTAGCTGTTAGCGGTGTTCCACAACGGCACTGTTTTGTTTTGCGCAGCAACAATCTTTTGACATTTAAAGCCTAGACTTCACATTAAATAGGCCTAAAGAAATGTCCCCGCCATGTGTGAATCATTTAAGTATATCCATATAATAAGCGGGTTAACTTTCGGCGAGTCGGTCGCTTTGTGGAATAGCAGCACTTCAGAGAGAACAAGACCCCTCCGCTCCGCGTCGGGGTCTAAAGATTCTCTCTGTCGTGCTGCTATTCCACGGTAGCGACCTTCTCGCCGAACGTTAACCCTTACATAAATATCGGTATGCGTTTCTATAATATAAATATCGGTATGCGTTACCATAATATAAATATCGGTATGCATTACTATAATATAAATATCGGTATGCGTTTCTATAATATAAATATCGGTATGCGTTTCTATAATATAAATATCGGTATGCGTTACCATAATATAAATATCGGTATGCATTACCATTTGTGCTGAAGTCCAACACAGTGAGGTACCAGACCAAATGTGAAATTAATTGCAAACTTTTCCATACTGGAATACAAGAAGGTTTGCGATGTGGTTTATTGATGCATCGCTACATGGGCAAATAGGCTGTGTCTCAAAGTCATGTGATTTACAATAATAACTGAGCTGCATGCCTTGTATGAAGTTGGGCTATACAAAGTGCTTAACAAATGGTTAAACGATATTAAAATGATAATGGAGTGAGGTAGAAAAGGGAAATGAGAGGAAAGGAGACAGAATACAGTAGAAACGATAAGTAAATGGAAAATGAATTAATTAAGGAAGACAAGTATTGTAGACCCTCTTTAATATCTACTTGAGGCCCAAAACAAGTTGTGTAGATAGATGGATTTATTATTATTAATTTTCCTGCAGGTTTAAGTTCTCCTGATGTAGATTTATTATTCTTCATTCTTTTCCTGCAGGTTCAAGTTCTCCTGTGTCTACATGGTGAACAGCAGCAGGACGTTGGCCTTCTCCACCGCAGCGCAGCAGTCTAATGTCCCCATGTCCAGCTCCAGCGTAGGAGAACTCCGGGTCCAAATCAGACTCGCTAAAGGTACAAAACTGCTTAATAGTGTAGTACTGGCAGGGGAACAAGCCTAGACGGAGATGGAACCAATTCTGGGAATTCAAGTATGACTTGTCTCTGACTTGGTCTGTCCGGTAGCCTGTCTTTGTGTCTGTCCCCAGACTAAAGCTGCAGTGATTTCTATGGCTCTATTGCCTCCACTTATCTTCATGGTCGAAACTTACAACCTGACACACGCAAGTCGATAAATCCATGTCCACTAGACTTGTGCTACAGCCAGTAGTACAATGGAGTCAATTCTATGAATCATCTGACTTGGTTATTAGGGGTCAGTTGTCTCCGGACAGGAACGCGCAGTCAAGGGGCCTAGTGTCCACAGATGTGGAAGTTTCTCATGTGTCTGTAGCGAAGGGATAGAGTTGCCCAGCCGGGACCCGGACCTTCTGGGGTAGTGAACTGGGGCCCTGACCACTACACCAAAGAGCCAGGCTCGTTGGCGTGACAGTCAGAACTCACTCCCATCGCAGTGACATTGTTATTGACTTGGTCTGTCCGTATGCCTGTCCCCTGTGAGCTTTGCTGAGTTCTACAGCTAGGGCGAGTACCCCGTAGTTGTCATTAGGCTCATACGACTTATTTTTGTCGATCGATGGAGAAAAATCATGTGAGCGAGAACTTGTTGTTGGTGTTATTAAAACTGGTGTGAGCTCATCGTCTTATTCATATTTGTGGCCGACTTTAAATGCACAGTTTGCTCTACTAACACACCGCCTGTTAAGAGTGGGGGGACCGGCAGTGAGGGGGAGCTGAAGTGGGGACCTGCGCAAACTTGTGAAGGGTGTGAGGCAAGACTCATACACAAGTGACTGAGTTGTTGACCAACCAGTTGATGGGAGCGTGAACTCGGAGGCGGTCTGCAGACGAGCGTTGAAGGGGATAAGCAACTGCAGAGGTTGCAAGATCTGACTGCAGTTGCATTGATCCTGCGCTAGTTTGACACCAAGTGACCTGTCACCTCATCGACGCAACATCACCGAAATTTTGAAGTTTGGATGAAAATGCTGCATGACGGTTAGATTTCCTGTCAGAGTGCATTGCTGTCTAAATGCGCATGCATGCGTTGATGCCTAATCGAATGCACTTATTGACTTGGTCTGTTCGTGTGCTTGTCCTCTGTAGACGTGAGCTACAGTGATTTCTACAGCGAGGGCGAGTACCCCGTGGTGCGCCATCTGAGCCAGCCACTGTACTTTGAGGTGGAGCTGCTGCAATTCCAGAACCCCGACGTGGAGCTGGTCGTCAAGGACTGCTGGGCAACGCTGAGCGGCGAGCACAAATCTCAACCACGATGGGACCTGCTGGTGGATGGGTAAGGCTGCTTTTTTTTTTCATATATACCATATATATGTCTCCAGGGCTGTTAATGGCCCTTGAGGATGACTTAATCAGCCCCCCCAGGAATTTGGGTGCTCATTACATTGTATGTATTGGGTAGGGGGCCCTTTTAGATGACTGTCACGGGCCCAGCAAAAGCTGTCAGCCACCCTGCCCTCTGTCTTTGGTTCTGTAAAGTAATAAGCCTCTGTGTGCTTAACGGGTGTCTGATGCCTATTCCTCCAGCTGTCCGAACCCTGAGGACCCAGAGCATGTGGTTTTCCACCCTGTAAGGCCGGACAACAGGGTGATGTTCCCCTCCCTCTTCAAGAGGTTCCAGGCCAAGATGTTCTCCTTCGCCAAACACGAGGACGATCCCACAGGACAGGTTGGTTCAGCACCCCCACTTTTGTTAACCACCAGTTGACCACTATGCGGCAATCAGTCATATATTAAATTGCAACAAGGGAGCAATAGGCTTTAAAGAATGAGCACAACTCTATAAAAACAAAGTAACGGGATGCTAATTCGCCAAAAAGTTGACTAAAATGTCAAAAGAGGAGAGGACTGCACTACTAGGCCCTAAACATTGTAATCTTCAGTCCTGGTTACAGTTTGACCAGACACTGTTCCGTTTCTTTTTTATTTCATTATTGAGAGTGACCAATATCTTCAGGTTTGCTCCCAACACGTTGCTAGTTTTGCTCCTAAGAGGTAGAAATTGTGTGGTTATTTTTGCTGTGACGTCCTGACTTGCAGTTAAATTGAATCAAGACTTTTGGCATCTTGCCCGGTGTAGTATTTGAACACTGAAACAAAAAAGCATCAAAGTGGTTTCCTGTTGTAGCCACTTCAATTGAAACATGAGTCCATTACTGTAGAATGTGGACATCGTAAATGACCCAATGACTCGTGCTGTGTGTTGCAGGTGATTTTAAATGACCCAATGACTCTATTTTTGACTGGCGATTTTCCACTGCAACATTGCTTTTGAAATGATGTGATGTAGTGGTCCATACACCGGGTATGAGCTCCAACAAATATAAACTTAAAGCTTTTCATTCTACAATCGGCAAGTTATGTTTTTGGGGGGCTCCTACAGTATGCGCACTGTGCAGGCACTCAATCCAGGTGCCAGACAAAAGCGGTAGAGTATACAGTTTGATAATTGTTTTGTGGATGTGCCGTGCGCATCCCAACTTCCAAATGGGCACCGAAAATGAGCCTGTTCTGTTTGGCAGGTGATTTTAAATGACCTCATGACTCATGCTCTGTTGTGTGTTGCTAGGTGCTGTTCCACTGTAACGTGGTCATCTGTGATCGGGGAGCCCAGCAGAGCGGAGTGTGTGGTGGACCATGCGCTGGCCTGCAGATGAGCACACAGGCTGGGAAAAGGGGTACGCTCAACCTACCCTTTACCACTTATACTTTTATTAAAGTCCTTCAAAATGAATATATGAAGAGTGACTTAAAACGAATAGGCTGGTTTATTCACACCAGTTTTATTGCTAAAATGACACCACGTGCCATTGTACTGCCCAGGTTGTGAAAAGGTGTACGGTGAAACTATTCACATTTTCAGAGGACTTAAAATTGTATGACGTGCCAATGTGAACAGGCTTGTGTTATTCAGAACAGTTTTTTTTTGGTTAAAATGGCACCACATGCAACTCTTGTGACATTGTGTTGTGTTCTTTCAGAGAGGAACATACCGCACACTCTAGCCGAAACGCTGTTTCTGTAAATAAAATTCAGCACGATGGACATGTGTGCGCTATCTTCCTCTCAAAGTGATCTTACACACGCTACCTGCACCTCGAAACCTCTGGTGTGCGTTGGTTTCCTCTGACTATTGTTTCATCACCAGATTCTGAGTCTCTCTTCCTCTTCCCTCCACAGGTTCTCGTGCTGCTCCTGAGCGCCAGGTGATGGATGTTGTCTCTGGGTTGATCATTTTGCTCTGACATTAAAAACAATAATAAACTTTGTTTTTAATCTCACAACACTTGCCTCTTTTTCTTTCAACACGACAATGATTTTGTCAATTGGTAAGCTTGTCCAATATCCCAACATTTAAGATGTTTCATCCCTTCTATATATCAATGGTTACACAGAGCAATATGAGGTTGAGTGGCTGTAGAGCAGTGTTTGCTAACCAGGGGTACGTGCGTGTACCACTAGGGGTACGCATGCTTGCTGCAAGGGTTATTTGGAAATATTTATTTTTTGTATGGAGTGGCCTAACTGTAGGGCACTGGGTTACTATGTTAGCGACCCAGGTTTGATTCTGTCGCGGGTCGTTTACTGGTCCTTACCAGTCCCTCCCCACTCCTTTTCGGTGTCTCCTCCACTGTCCTGTCAAAAATAAAGGCTAAAATGCCCTTAAAAAAAAAAAAATGTATGGAGCACAGTTCCAGTGGGACAGAGAAGGCACTCTAGGCCATGGTTTTGGGGTACTTAAGGCACAACTCCCTGGGTAATGGTTATAGCATGGGCAGCACCGTCAGCAGGGCATGTATTGCACATATCCAAGACCTGCTATAACCGTTACACTTTCCATAGTGTGCAGGGAAGCTGACGGTGATAAAGGGGTCAGTTGTAACGCCTGCATTCCACTTGGAGTCAACAAGGCATCAGACTTAGGTGCCGTTTCCACGGCAGGATATATTTTTAGCAGGGTTTTTTTTTTCTCCTCCAGGTGTAAATGCTACATGGGGATAAATCCTCCAACAAATGTGATTTAGCTCCCTAAATAGGATTTTTCCTAAAAAAAAAAAAAAGCCTGGGTTTTTTTTTATATCTGGACTTTGAAAATCTGCTACATGGAAACGGAAGGCCAAAACCAATGTAACCAGGAGAAAAATATCCACATATAAAAATATCCTGCAACGTGGAAACGGCTCCTTAGTCCTTCCATGCCATGAGGGCAAGTTGTTTCGAGTGGCCGGTTTAGGAGAATCACAATGGCGCCATCTGCTGGGGAAAAGACTTCCATGCCTACACCTACACCCATAGTTGTGAAAGTGTGAAGTGAAAGCCCAACTGAACTCTAACTCCCATTGTCATTGTGACTCAGCACGCCACAGGACACAAGTGCACACAACAAAATTGCATTTATGCCTCAGACGTGCAAGGGGGCAGCCCCAATGTTGCCTCAAGGGAGCAGTGCAGCAGGACGGTATCATACTCTACCTCAGTCATGGAGGAGGATGGGGCAGAGCACTGGTTAACTACTCCCCCCACCAACCTGGCGGGTCGGGAGTCGAACCGGCAACCTTTGGGCTCCTTTTTCCTGCTGTGAGGCATGGTGGTGCAGAAACTTATTTTTTGTTTAAAGTTATTGAATAAAACTTGTATCAATAACTCAAGAGTCTCTCATCATAAGGACTATGTTGAGTTGGATCCATAGCTGTTCAGGGAAATTCAAATAACGGAGAACAAAGAAAATGTCCCACAGACACTCCAGCCTTCCTGGTGACAGTCGAGGTTTAAAATAGAGTCGGGAGACCGCTGGCTTCTCAGTCTTTAACTTCTTTTTTCCCGCCATACATGGAAAGGCCTGTAAGTATGCACAAATGATAAGCCTTTATTCAAACATGGCTATTTTTAAGTTAAAACCATGAGGGCACACACCCTTGCATGCTCACTGGCTTTTAAAACAAATATTTTTTGGCTGAGAAGAGTGCCTTGAACTCATATTTATGATGACATTTTGTTTTCCACCACACCAAGAGCATCTTCAAGATCTTTTCCCACAACTCCTCAGCACTTTTTCTTCACTTCAGGCCAGTCAGTATGTTCACTCACTTCAGGCCAGTCAGTATGTTCTCTTCAGGCCAGTCAGTATGTTCTCTTCAGGCCAGTCAGTATGTTCACTTCAGGCCAGTCAGTATGTTCACTTCAGGCCAGTCAGTATGTTCTCTTCAGGCCAGTCAGTATGTTCTCTTCAGGCCAGTCAGTCTGTTCTCTTCAGGCCTGTCAGTATGTTCTCTTCAGGCCTGTCAGTATGTTCACTCATTCACTGAATATCTATAGAGGGTGCAAGTTTCAAGTTTTCTTGGCCCCTGCTGTCGACGGGTGCGGGGGGGATGGGGCTGGGCATAGGGGTATGTTGTCCCGGGCCCCTACTGTCGACGGGTGCGGGGGGGGATGGGGCTGAGCATAGGGGTATGTTGTCCCGGGCCCAGGGAAATAGGGGGGGGGGGGGTTCTGGGCATAGGGGTATGTTGTCCCGGGCCCAGGGAAATAGGGGGGGGGGGGCAGAATTGGGTCCCCATTACATTATATGTATTGTATGTCCTGGGCCCATCAAAAGATGTCAGTGTCCCTGCGTTTCTCAACGGGGGCACTGAGGAGGAGACGACTGAGGAGGAGACGACTGAGGAGGAGACCACTGAGGAGACGACTGAGGAGGAGGAGACCACTGAGGAGACGACTGAGGAGGAGGAGACCACTGAGGAGGAGACCACTGAGGAGGAGACGGCTGAGGAGACCACTGAGGAGACCACTGAGGAGACCACTGAGGAGACAACTGAGGAGGAGGAGACCACTGAGGAGGAGACGGCTGAGGAGACCACTGAGGAGACCACTGAGGAGGAGACGGCTGAGGAGACCACTGAGGAGGAGGAGACCACTGAGGAGGAGACCACTGAGGAGACGACTGAGGAGGAGACGACTGAGGAGGAGACGACTGAGGAGGAGGAGACCACTGAGGAGGAGACCACTGAGGAGGAGACGGCTGAGGAGGAGACCACTGAGGAGACCACTGAGGAGGAGACGGCTGAGGAGGAGGAGACGACTGAGGAGGAGGAGACCACTGAGGAGGAGGAGACCACTGAGGAGGAGACGACTGAGGAGACCGCTGAGGAGGAGACCACTGAGGAGGAGACGACTGAGGAGGCGGCTGAGGAGGAGGAGACCACTGAGGAGGAGACCACTGAGGAGACCACTGAGGAGGAGACCACTGAGGAGACCACTGAGGAGGAGACCACTGAGGAGACCACTGAGGAGACCACTGAGGAGACGACCACTGAGGAGGAGACCGCTGAGGAGGAGGAGACCACTGAGGAGACCACTGAGGAGGAGACCACTGAGGAGGAGACGACTGAGGAGACCACTGAGGAGGAGACCACTGAGGAGACCACTGAGGAGGAGACCACTGAGGAGGAGACCACTGAGGAGGAGACCACTGAGGAGACCACTGAGGAGACCACTGAGGAGGAGGAGACCACTGAGGAGGAGACCACTGAGGAGACCACTGAGGAGACAACTGAGGAGGAGGAGACCACTGAGGAGGAGGAGACGGCTGAGGAGGAGACCACTGAGGAGGAGACCACTGAGGAGGAGACCACTGAGGAGACGACTGAGGAGGAGACGACTGAGGAGGAGGAGGAGGAGACGACTGAGGAGACGGCTGAGGAGGAGACGACTGAGGAGGAGGAGACGACTGAGGAGGAGGAGACCACTGAGGAGGAGGAGACCACTGAGGAGGAGACGGCTGAGGAGGAGACCACTGAGGAGGAGACGGCTGAGGAGGAGACGACTGAGGAGGAGACCACTGAGGAGGAGACCACTGAGGAGGAGGAGACCACTGAGGAGACCACTGAGGAGGAGACCACTGAGGAGACGGCTGAGGAGGAGGAGACCACTGAGGAGGAGACCACTGAGGAGACCACTGAGGAGGAGACCACTGAGGAGGAGACGACTGAGGAGACCACTGAGGAGGAGACCACTGAGGAGGAGGAGACGGCTGAGGAGGAGGAGACCACTGAGGAGGAGACCACTGAGGAGACTGCTGAGGAGGAGACCACTGAGGAGACCACTGAGGAGGAGACGACTGAGGAGACCACTGAGGAGGAGACGACTGAGGAGACCACTGAGGAGGAGGAGACCACTGAGGAGGAGACGGCTGAGGAGGAGACCACTGAGGAGGAGGAGACCACTGAGGAGGAGGAGACGACTGAGGAGGAGACGACTGAGGAGGAGGAGACGGCTGAGGAGGAGACGACTGAGGAGGAGACGACTGAGGAGGAGACGGCTGAGGAGAAGGAGGAGACGACTGAGGAGGAGGAGGAGGCGGCTGAGGAGGAGACGGCTGAGGAGACCACTGAGGAGACCACTGAGGAGGAGACGGCTGAGGAGGAGACCACTGAGGAGGAGACGGCTGAGGAGGAGACCACTGAGGAGACCACTGAGGAGGAGGAGACCGCTGAGGAGGAGGAGACGACTGAGGAGGAGGAGACCACTGAGGAGGAGACCACTGAGGAGGAGACCACTGAGGAGACCACTGAGGAGACCACTGAGGAGGAGACCACTGAGGAGACGACTGAGGAGGAGGCGGCTGAGGAGGAGACCACAGAGGAGGAGACCACTGAGGAGACCACTGAGGAGACCACTGAGGAGGAGGAGACGACTGAGGAGGAGACCACTGAGGAGGAGACCACTGAGGAGGAGACCGCTGAGGAGGAGACCACTGAGGAGGAGGAGACCACTGAGGAGGAGACGGCTGAGGAGGAGACGACTGAGGAGACGACTGAGGAGGAGACGACTGAGGAGGAGGAGACGACTGAGGAGGAGGAGGAGACGACTGAGGAGGAGGAGACGGCTGAGGAGGAGACGACTGAGGAGGAGACGACTGAGGAGGAGACGACTGAGGAGACGGCTGAGGAGGAGACGACTGAGGAGGAGACGACTGAGGAGGAGGAGACGGCTGAGGAGGAGACGACTGAGGAGACGGCTGAGGAGACCACTGAGGAGGAGACCACTGAGGAGACCACTGAGGAGGAGACCACTGAGGAGACGACTGAGGAGACCACTGAGGAGGAGGAGACGGCTGAGGAGGAGACCACTGAGGAGGAGACGGCTGAGGAGGAGGAGACGACTGAGGAGGAGGAGGAGACGACTGAGGAGACGACTGAGGAGGAGACGACTGAGGAGGAGACGACTGAGGAGGAGACGACTGAGGAGGAGGAGACGACTGAGGAGGAGACTGAGGAGGAGGAGACGGCTGAGGAGGAGACGGCTGAGGAGGAGACGACTGAGGAGGAGGGAGGAGACGACTGAGGAGGAGACGACTGAGGAGGAGACGACTGAGGAGGAGGAGGAGACGACTGAGGAGGAGACGACTGAGGAGGAGGAGACGACTGAGGAGACTGAGGAGGAGGAGACGACTGAGGAGGAGGAGACGACTGAGGAGGAGACCACTGAGGAGGAGGAGACGACTGAGGAGGAGACGACTGAGGAGGAGGAGACCACTGAGGAGGAGACGACTGAGGAGGAGGAGACGACTGAGGAGGAGGAGACCACTGAGGAGGAGACCACTGAGGAGGAGACCACTGAGGAGACCACTGAGGAGGAGACCACTGAGGAGGAGACCACTGAGGAGACCACTGAGGAGGAGACCACTGAGGAGACAACTGAGGAGGAGACCACTGAGGAGGAGGAGACGGCTGAGGAGGAGACCACTGAGGAGGAGACCACTGAGGAGGAGACGGCTGAGGAGGAGACCACTGAGGAGGAGGAGACCACTGAGGAGGAGACGGCTGAGGAGACCACTGAGGAGACCACTGAGGAGACCACTGAGGAGACGACTGAGGAGACGATTGAGGAGGAGACGACTGAGGAGGAGGAGGAGACGGCTGAGGAGGAGACCACTGAGGAGGAGACTGCTGAGGAGGAGACGACTGAGGAGACGGCTGAGGAGGAGACGACTGAGGAGACGACCTGAGGAGGAGACGGCTGAGGAGGAGACCACTGAGGAGACGACCACTGAGGAGGAGACCGCTGAGGAGGAGGAGGAGGCGGCTGAAGAGGAGACGGCTGAGGAGACCACTGAGGAGACCACTGAGGAGGAGGAGACCGCTGAGGAGGAGGAGACGACTGAGGAGGAGACGGCTGAGGAGGAGGAGACCACTGAGGAGACCACTGAGGAGGAGACCACTGAGGAGACCACTGAGGAGGAGACCACTGAGGAGGAGACCACTGAGGAGGAGACCACTGAGGAGGAGGAGACGACTGAGGAGGAGGAGACCACTGAGGAGGAGACGACTGAGGAGGAGACGACTGAGGAGGAGACTGAGGAGGAGACGACTGAGGAGGAGGAGGAGACGACTGAGGAGACGACTGAGGAGGAGACGACTGAGGAGACCACTGAGGAGGAGACGGCTGAGGAGGAGGAGACAACTGAGGAGACGACTGAGGAGGCGGCTGAGGAGGAGACCACTGAGGAGACGACCACTGAGGAGGAGACCACTGAGGAGACCACTGAGGAGGAGGAGACGGCTGAGGAGGAGACCACTGAGGAGGAGACCACTGAGGAGGAGACGGCTGAGGAGGAGACCACTGAGGAGACCACTGAGGAGGAGACGGCTGAGGAGGAGACCACTGAGGAGGAGACGGCTGAGGAGGAGACGACTGAGGAGGCGGCTGAGGAGGAGACCACTGAGGAGACGACTGAGGAGGAGACGACTGAGGAGGAGGAGACGACTGAGGAGGAGACCACTGAGGAGACCACTGAGGAGGAGGCGGCTGAGGAGGAGACGACTGAGGAGGAGGCGGCTGAGGAGGAGACCACAGAGGAGGAGACCACTGAGGAGGCGGCTGAGGAGGAGACGGCTGAGGAGACGACTGAGGAGACCACTGAGGAGGAGACCACTGAGGAGGAGGCGGCTGAGGAGGAGACGACTGAGGAGGAGGCGGCTGAGGAGGAGACCACAGAGGAGGAGACCACTGAGGAGACCACTGAGGAGACCACTGAGGAGGAGACCACTGAGGAGGAGGAGACGACTGAGGAGGAGGAGACCACTGAGGAGACCACTGAGGAGGAGACCACTGAGGAGACGACTGAGGAGACGGCTGAGGAGGAGACGACTGAGGAGGAGACGACTGAGGAGGAGGAGACGACTGAGGAGGAGGAGACGACTGAGGAGGAGACGACTGAGGAGGAGACGACTGAGGAGGAGACGACTGAGGAGGAGACGACTGAGGAGGAGACGACTGAGGAGGAGGAGGAGACGACTGAGGAGGAGACGGCTGAGGAGGAGGAGGAGACGACTGAGGAGACGGCTGAGGAGGAGATGACTGAGGAGGAGACCACTGAGGAGGAGACGACTGAGGAGACGGCTGAGGAGGAGACGACTGAGGAGACGGCTGAGGAGGAGGAGACGACTGAGGAGGAGACGACTGAGGAGACGGCTGAGGAGGAGGAGACGACTGAGGAGGAGATGACTGAGGAGGAGACGACTGAGGAGGAGACGGCTGAGGAGGAGGAGGAGACTGCTGAGGAGGAGGAGGAGGAGGAGACGACTGAGGAGGAGACGACTGAGGAGGAGACCACTGAGGAGGAGGAGACGACTGAGGAGGAGGAGACGGCTGAGGAGGAGGAGACGACTGAGGAGGAGACCACTGAGGAGGAGACGACTGAGGAGGAGACCACTGAGGAGGAGACCACTGAGGAGGAGACCGCTGAGAGGCAGTCAGTTGCCCTTGAGGGGCATTAGTCCATTTTACTGAAATACATAGTGTAGCGAAGGGGAGTAGAGTTGCCCTGCTGGGACTCGAACCCAGACCTTCTGGGGTAGTAAAGCGGGGCTCTGACCGCTACAGCAAAGAGCCAGGCTATTTGGTGTAGCAGTCAGAGCCCCAGTTTACTACCCCAGTAGGTCTGGGTTTGAGTCCCAGCTGGGCAACTCTACTCTCCTTTGCTACACATAGCGATAAAACCGAAAGACAAAGTTGGCACTGATTATTGATTATTAGGCTAGGTGAAACTAGTACATGCGTATACATTTGACACTGAAAATAGAATTAAAATGTATAAACATTATATGATGCATACAAACACAGTAGTAACTGAATACAGTACGCATTATCTGTAATGCCATTACAATTTGCACTTTAGTCATTCTGGTTTCACCTAATAATTCTGTATGAGGAAACGAAGGGGGCAACTTTCTTTTCTTTTTTTTGTCTTTTACGACTTTATTCTACAGGACAGTGTGAGAGGTGGACGGGAAGCAAATGGGAAAAGAGACGGGGAAGGGTCGGCAAAGGCCCCGGGCCAAGAATCGAATCCGGGTCAGCCGCATGGTAGACGAGTGCCCTACCTGCTGGCCACGGCAGGGCCAAGGGGGCCGTTTTCAGGAGTAAACTAGAATGGGCACTCGGTAGAGCGCAAACCTTCGCCTACGCCAATTATTTTTTTCTGGCCATCTTCAGAGTGTGTGGCGTTTCATTTAAATCGGTTAGTTTCATTTAAATATTTGGCCCAGTCTTGACCTCTTATTCAATTCCGCATGCACACGTTGTTCTGGCATATAGTGCTTGGCAAAGAAAAACGTTTTTGACCTTTTCATGACCTTGACCTTGACCTTTGACCCAATCACTCCCAAAAAGTAAGCGATTGTTCCTTGGGTCATGACCAATCATCCCAGTAAATTTCATATAAATTGGCTGAATTTACGTTTTTGACCTTTTCGTGACCTTTGACCTTTGACCCAATCACTCCCAAAAAGTAATCGATTGTTCCTTGGGTCATGACCAATCATCCCACTAAATTTCATAAAAATCGGCTCAATTTACATTTTTGACCTTGACCTTTGACCTTTGACCCAATCACTCCCAAAAACGAATCGATTGTTCCTTGGGTCATGGCCAATCATCCCACTAAATTTCATAAAAATCGGCTCAGTTCTGTCTGAGTTATACGAAGTACAAACAAACATTTTGACCTTGACCTTTGACCTTTGACCCAATCACTCCCAAAAACTAATCGATTGTTCCTTGGGTCATGACCAATCATCCCACCAAATTTCATAAAAATCGGCTCAGTTCTGTCTGAGTTATACGAAGTACAAACAAACAAACAAACAAACAAACATATTAACAAATAAATAAATAAATAAATAAATAAATACACAGCGGTCAAAACATAACCTTCGCCGACTTTGTCTTGGCGAAGGTAATCATACATATATGTTTTATATAAATACTTCTACTAGGATTTACTGCTGAAACAATGTAAATAAAATTATTGAGAATTCTAAACCATTCTCCCATATATGATATGGGTCATGTAAGCCTGCCACATATTCCACACATATTGGAATGTTTATTCCCAATTGATTTCTCTAGTTTAGTAGTGTTTGCCTGCTAGTTCTCACTTTTTTGTCAAACCCTGTAAATAGACCTAGAGCACAAGGTCTACTTCATCGATAAATGTAACTAAGTTGCACCAGGGGGTGTTCACTCACGGAACTAGCTACTAGCCACAACTGGCTAACCCTAACCACGGGCCAGTGCAAAATGAATGGGTGTCAATGGAGTTTTCTACCATTATAATTTTTGTGATTTTTTTATAATTTTTTGTCCTGAAATATTAATATTAAGTTCGAAGCTAGAAATAATAAGACCCCATTTGAGTAGCGTTTCGATTATTTTGCGCCACTAGATTATTATATACTGGGTCACAAAGCTCAATTTTTATGGGGCCAAACCCATAAACATTAGCGCGATGCTAGCGAGTACAGGTTGAAATCTTCTAACCTGCTGTAAAACTACACAACTGAACGATTTGTCAATACAGCCTATTGTTAAACAACAGTCATAGTGCTTACCAGGAATGTTTTGTTGATGATATTTGTGACTGGAAATCGCAGTAGCAATGTATTTAGCATGGGTTCCCCTATCCATTCCATACATTTTCCCACATGAAGGACTGGCCTACGCTCGTTACTGCAGTATGCATGCAAAGCTAACTGGCTACAATGGGAACCAATGAGACTGAGCCTTCTCCCTGTTAGAGATTCTCTGGTTGCACTGATTTAGCAGACCTGAGGTTGTGGATCACATTTCCTGATGATAGATTAGGTAGGTCACGTGACTGTCCAATTAGCAACAGGTGCTGCTAGGCCTACACCTGCGACCCCCGTAGAACTCAACACGAGGAACTTGACTGGCCAATTAAACAGCCAGCTGTGCGAAATGAGTGGGGGGGTTTTTCAATCACCTGACAACGATATGAAACTGATGAAGACACGCCGGTGTCATTGTCCTCACCTGTGTCGCGAGTGTGGTTCGTGTCTTTATAACGATTGAGCCACCGGACAGACAGTAGGCCTACCGTTATCCTTCCAGCGGTGTCTGTTGTGAGGGTGTTCAGTGGGGTCACACATTGAGCCTTTTGTGGTCGTAAAGGGTTCAAGTTTGTTTCCCCCGTTTGCACTGACTGTTTTTTTTCTGTGGAGAAGATGGCTCGGGTTCTGCATTTGTGAGTAGCCTATTCCAGTTTTGTGTAGCCGAAATGTTCTGCCAGCCGTTTTTTGTCTTGTTTACTGAAATGTTGTTGGTTACTCTGTAGATTGCCATGGCTTTTGATGGTTACTGTGATGACTTCAGGTCAGGGGCGATACAAGCACAGTAAGTGTTTTTCTGTTGGACTGTTTGGAATACTTTGATCAAGTGAATTTTTGTAAAATTAAAACCGCTGTGTAATCCCTTTCTGTCGCTTTCAAGTAAAAGGTCTCCGCTCTCAGTGTCTTGGAAATATCATGCGTGTAACTTTGGATAAATCCCTTGCCATTGGAAACCGTTTGGAAGTTGATGTCCTCAGTGAGTTTTACATGCATTCATTTCTTTGCACTTTCCGTGTTTTTTTTTAGGAACACTATGTAGGTCCCATTCCATCAGCCCATGTTGGTAGTGAAATGGTTTAAGACCGTTGACAAACTTTAAAAATAATTGAGGCCTGATAAGTGTCCAAACCTACTTTAAAGGTGCACTGTAAATGTGTGTTTTCTTTACTGAATTTGGGTTGCACATTCAGAAATGTTACCTTTACCACGAGTAGTCTACTTACCACCACCCTCAAATTATAAGTAGGGCAATTTATATTTTTATGTCTGAACTTTTTTCATTCAAAGGTGATCTTCTCTAGGCTATGGATTTTTTTTTTTTTTGTGTGCTGCATACTAGTAAATATGAGGTTTTATTTAATAGATATTTATGAAAAGATCAAAACTGTTGTAAATCTTGCCAAATTCAACAAGCACCGTGGTAGCAATGGCCTACCTACTATGGCCACCATCCTGCACAGTGCGTCTTTAGCTGAATGAAAATAAAATGACTTTACTTGGACCATACTAGGAAATATCTGTTTATTACTTAGTAAACTTTCATGTAAAGATCAAAATAGGCAATAGGCAGCCCAGTTTCAATGAGCAGCATAATTGCAGTACCTTTTTGACTAAGGCTGTAACGATACACCCAACCCACGATTTGGTTTGTATCACGATATGATCCACGGTTCGATACGCCCCACGATTTATTATTTTTTCAAGGGAAAAAAATAAAAAGAAAATAAATTATGGGCTATATTTATATATAGGCCCATGCTTTTTTTTGCATTTACCTGCCTACATTAATTTTGTAGGTCTACTAAATGATGTTGCAGATATAGGCCTACCACTGCAACCTGTTCCCCAGGTGTTGACATCAAAGCACAGCACAGAGAAATGAATATTAATTCAACAAGGAAAAATAGGCTTAGATCATATCATGCTGAGATGCTGACCATGTGTGACAGACAGAGATGTAGAGAGAAGGGTCAGGGTTCCAGTATAGGTAGCCTATAACAACTGTCTCACATTATCAAACATTATCCAATTAATATCCAAACAGAAAACATTAACTGAAAACAACACTGGTCATATTTCATCAGGAAACATGTTGTATTAAGTTACTTACAGAAATGCAACACTTAATTTTGATGTTTAATATTTTTGTAACTGTTTTGATCGTGCAGCAGCGCGCACATGCTTATACAAACAAAACTCGAAATGAACCTCAGTTATGTTCTCAGTATTGGTATCTCAGGTTTGGTTTGTGATTTGACATTTTGTCAGCGGGAATAGATGCAGAGGCTGAAATGGAGCACGTTTTCGCTAGGCAGGCGGTCAATGTGGGGAAGAAATAATGCTGCCTAATATCCACATCGACCTAAACGTTCGCCCGGCGACTTCAGACACTCCCTTATGAGCGTATAGAGCTCTAGCAATTTAAAATTTGGGCAGGCGGAGCATCTCGCTCTCTCGCTCTCTTTCTCTCTCTCTCCGCTTAACGTCTATCTCCACTCAATATACATCGGCGCATGCATGAATCAAAAAAATCTTCACACGTTTGATAAAGCCTTCTTGGTCTGTTGTTCATTTCTGTGCTTTACCTTCCGACGTTTGCCCAAGTTTTTTTTGTCTCGCGGAGGTTGCTGAGGCAATGAATAACAACCAATGCACGTGCTGGTTGAACGGAACATTTTACAGGAGAGAGGGGAGAATGGAAGTGTTAGGCTACTCGCTCATGTGCGCCCCATTTCTAATTGTCTTTGAGCGCATACAAGCATTAAGCGCATATGCAAGCATTTGCCTGTATCCTGCTGTTTTCTAGACTGAGGGGTAACAACTTTAAAAGGGCGCATCGCGATTCTGCGAGGAAGGTTCGCGATAGGGGTTCGTGGGTCTGCGTACCGCGATCCCTCGGTTCGATGCAATATCGTTACAGCCTTATTTTTGACCATCCTGCACAGTGCGTCTTTAGCTCTACTCTACTTGTCCTGCAGATGGCAGCAGCTACATGGCCGTCTCCCCAGCGATGGCATCCCAATGTGGCTACAGCATGCACTCGGACCCCTGGGGCAACACCAGGCTCTACAGCACCGCCATGGCCTGCCATGTTGAGAATCGGGTATACACACACACACACACCTCACCCCCTCACCCCAGTGGCCTGCCATGTTGAGAATCGGGTATACAACCTGCCCCCCAACACACACACACACGCACACCTCACCCCTCACCCCTCACCCCAGTGGCTATGGTTTTAAAAACATGTTTTGAGCATCTTGGCAAATTCATACTCTTAAACGGCACCAGTGCTGAGCTTGATTTGATCTTTGCCAGAACTGGATTAGAGCTGTGTCTTGAATGGTGCACTTCAGTGTTGATGTTTCAGAGCATGTTGTGTATTAATTCTGCACTGAAACATGGTGCCCGAAGTGCACAAGAGCTCCATTTTGGGATTAAGCATTGGTCTTCAGTGACTGGAAAAAACCTTCCAGAATTTGTTTCGGGCCTTTTCCAATGTCTGTTCACCAATCCTCTTCTCCTGTCCAGGATGACGAGGTGTTTTCTGGTGGACTGCGTCTGCGGCTGTACGGTGAGCAGGGGACTGACGAGGACGCCCATGAGGTCAGCAAGACGTGCCGCTACGACCAGTGGGCCGACCGCGAGATCATTTGCCAGAGAAACTTCATGGAGGTACGGTAGCCTATATGGCCACATCTTATGGCATTGCCTTATGTATGACCATGTTTGTTTCAGCCTCTCACGGTTGGGAGGATGGATAAAACGACAGCACAGGTCTCCAAACTTCCTTGCATGGCTGCTGGATTGCTCATAAGGTGTAGAGGACATTTGGCTGGTCGACTGATTTTGGCCTATTCCTCTCCAATGCCGTGTTATCAGTCCTCGTACCGCTACAGCTGACTTCTCGAGTATCAGATTTAAATATATAATTTTGACTGTTGCGGTCAAAATGGCTCGTAATGGCTAACTAAAACTGTTACAGACTCTTTTTTTTGTCTCTCAATGCCTGGCGGACTGCTCCTGTCACATGCCCGACCTAATTTTAAATCCCAGTCCTGCTTCCTTGGTCCAATAATGGTCAGCAAGGCGTAGGACACATTGGCAAAGCTTTTTACAACAAAAGTCTTGCAAGGCTGACAACGATGTGTCCAATCCAAACATTTTTGACCGATAGACGGACCAATGTGATCCAGAGAGTTCAAGAATAACAGTTTTCATAGGAATCTTATTTCAGTTATTTTAATGTAGTTCTGAATGTCAGTCCGTTGGTCCATCCACCGTGACTAGTTTTCCCAAAGCCTCCTATAGAGATGCCTGGACGCATCTAAAACCCCTTCTTGCTTGGTTCCAGTGGTGACTATTTTTGAATGGCTGTTTGTCTGTCTCGTCTTTGCTTGCAGGTGTCTGTGAACAGGCTGCCGCCTCCAATTGAAGAGGGAAAAGACGTGATGATGGGGGCGAAGACTGGAGACGACCAGCTGACTGGGGCCGGCCAAGAGGCAAGTACTCTTCATCCTCATCCTCCTATTGTTTCTACCCAGAGCCATGGGACTCTGTACATTCTAGTGCTCTTCATACTCATCTCCCTCTTGTTTCTAGCCAGAGCCATGGGACTCCGAGTGCGTTTTAATATGTGACCTTGCCTCCTCCACTTGCTTCTCGTCATGATGACATCACTGACAACAGCATTATATTTCAATATCTTGCAAAAGCTCAATTGTAAAGTCTTTTTCTCATTTGCAATTGGGATGGTGAATGAAAAACAGTCCCTCAAAAGTTGTTGTGGCGAGGTTGACAGCTGGGAAACTTTATCGTTTTCTCCACGGAGGAGGGGCCAGGAGGCGGGACGAGGAGACAAGCACAAGTGGAGGAGGCAAGGTCACATATTGGGATGCACCCCCTTGTGTACATTCTAGTGCTCTTCATCCTCATCTCCCACCATTTTGACTGGCCCTGCCTCCTGGCCTCGCCTCCTGGCCGCTGCTCTGTGTAGAAGCGATGATGTTTCCCAGCTGTCAGCCGAGCCACAATGACTTTTTGGGGACTTTTTCATTCACCATTGCAAATGAGAAAATGACTTTACAATTGAGCTTTGACAACAACATTATATTTCAATATCGCACAGTGATGCCATCATGACTTATTACTTCTTGGTATGAGGCCACAAGCCCAAGTGGAGGACGCAAGGTCACATATTGGAACGCAACGCACACTCTTTTCTAATGCTTTCAAACTTCCTGTTTTGTCTTTGTAGCCGGTGACGTCTGCCAGTAACATCTGGAGGATGGTGTTCTTCACCCCTAAAGAGAAGTCCATGTCCCTGTCTGATGCCCAGCGAGCTGGATATGGGGTCGGCACCTCCCCCACGAGACTCTTCTTCCGAACCCCCTACAACAACTCCGAGACCTACTCTGAAAACGTAAGTTGTGGACATTGCCCTACTCTGAAAACGTAAGTTGTGGACATTGCCCTACAAAAGGCAAAGTGCAGTAACTACATATTGTCAATTGACATCACTGAATGATTTTGGTAACACTTCATTTTTAAAGTTATGTGATGTGTCCTTTGGTAAAGCTATTCATTTGTCAAATTTGCTGTAACTGCAATATCCTACATGCACGTAATATCAACTTGCCAGGCCTTTTTCTCAGTTTCATGTTGCTGCAGTTACTGCAGTTAGCCTTCTGTTGGCCAGTGCTGGTTGCTCTGACCGCTAGACCACATTTCAGGTTTGTTTTTTGTTTCTTTGTTTGTATAGTGTTTTATTGGAACACGGGCACCATTTTTACCATTACTTTTTTTTTTGGCTCTAGGTTGCGGGAGTTCAAATGAGGGTTGTGAAGGTCACCACCTATTTCAAGGACATGTGGTCTGTGACTATGCTGGACACGGCTGCAGCCTGCCCCACAGGTGAAGTCTATAGCCCTGATCTCATGAGATCTTTTCCAAAATGAGCAACATTATTGTATTGGGCATTCCATTGAATTGCATTGCAAAATGTATTTATTGAGGTTTAAAAAGTATGTTCTGAGAACATTTGAATGGCAAGAATTCACAAATAGTTTATAGGACTTCCTAACAGTCAATTTCAATATTTAACATGCATATGAAGAGCTCTTTTCCAAAACGCTATATCCACCATTTTTGCATTTTAGTCACTACTATCCAATATTGATTGCATGTTAGTTACTATCCAATCTTGCTTGCATTTTGCTGCTTGCCCTCCAGGTGGCACCCAGTTCAGTGAGCAGAGCATCACCTGGTTCCTCCCGCGCCACATCTACCCTCTCCTGGCCGGCCACTCGTCCGACACCCTGGAGGTCTACATGGGTATTGCAGCCGAGCGGCTCAGCGACCAGGAGATGAGCAGCAGGGGCTACATCATGGCCGTCACCGACTCCCACATCACCGTCCAACTGCCCGTGGGGGGACCCGATGGCTTCTACAAGGTACCGTAGGGGTGGGGGGGGGGACCCGATGGCTTCTACAAGGTACCGTAGGGGTGGGGGGACCCGATGGCTTCTACAAGGTACCGTAGGGGTGGGGGGGGGACCCGATGGCTTCTACAAGGTACCGTAGGGGTGGGGGGGGGGGACCCGATGGCTTCTACAAGGTACCGTAGGGGTGGGGGGACCCGATGGCTTCTACAAGGTACCGTAGGGGTGGGGGGGGGACCCGATGGCTTCTACAAGGTACCGTAGGGGTGGGGGGACCCGATGGCTTCTACAAGGTATCTACAGTCCCAACACATGGGTTTCGTTAATCCTTGCACATCTGTACACTGTTTCACACATTCGTCTGGTACAGCAATATTTGTTTGTTCCAAAGAGCCATGCCCCTGGTTACCAATGTCTCCTCTCTCCTCAGAGCCATGCCCCTGGTTACCAATGTCTCCTCTCTCCTCAGAGCCATGCCCCTGGTTACCATGGTTACCAGTACCACATCAACTACTCTATTGAGCCGATGTCCCCCCCCCACCCTCTCTCCTCAGAGCCATGTCCCTGGTTACCAATGTCTCCTCTCTCCTCAGTCATGCCCCTGGTTACCAGTACCACATCAACTACTCTATTGAGCCGATGCCCCCCCTCTCCTCAGAGCCATGCCCCTGGTTACCACATCACCTACTCTATTGAGCCGATGCCCCCCTCTCTCCTCTCTCCTCTCTCCTCAGAGCCATGCCCCTGGTTACGAATACCACATCACCTACTCTATTGAGCCGATGCTGGAGGTGCTGTGGAGGGAGGAAGACCAGCTGACGAGATACAAGGTCCTGTACCCCATCACCACCCCCGCCATGCCCAGACCCCCCCACCTCTGGGACGGTGAGTAGCGCTGTTGCATTGCACTACAAAGTCCTGTGTCATTTGTGTTGATTCAGTTTTAAATTGTTCCTTCGACTTTACACAATAGAGAATTAAAAGAGAGAGCAGTGTTTGTTGCATTACACAATACAGAATTAAGAGAGGTGTTTAGTGTTTAGTGTTTGTTGCATTACGCCCACTGTCTTGTTCGTTACTGTAGCTGAGGAGTGTTTTTGACCTGACCTTGGGCACCTTCCTCCATAACCTACTAAAATGACATTCTATTCCTTTTTAAAATGGCTTACCGGTATTTAGTTTCCATGTCACCTAGTTCAGTGGTTCCCAACCTTTTTCTTAAGGGACCCATGTTTTTACTATTGTAAGCTTTGGTGACCCAACCACGCGAGCGCCCGCATGAGACGGAGTCACAAGATGCCCTGTTTCCTGCAAAAACTAATTTTAGTTATTTTATTCCTCAATTTGTAATGTTTAATGTAGCACTTTGTTGCTTCTATGCATTTATTAGTTAAATGCTTTGTCTTTTATTCAACATGGGCTATATATATTTAAAATGAAACCCCTTAAAATCAAGAGGGCTCCGCGACCCCCTGTGGATCTTTGGCGACCCATAAGGTGGGTCCCGACCCATAGGTTGGGAACCACTGACCTAGTTTAATGCTCTACCTCGATGGCCATTGAGTTCATCTTTGACCTGACTCCGGGCGCCGCCCTATAACCTACTAAACTGGCATTCTATACCAGATTCTTTAAGTATATAGAGATATGCCAACATAATAGGTTTCTATGGGCACCTAACATGACCAGGTTCCGGTCTGCCTAAAGGGGTGTGTCATAATGCTCCTACAATGAATAGAACAGTCCTTAGGTCTGCCTAAGGGGGGCCATAATAGAACCAGGAAACAATGGGCCAATGGAACCTCTCTCTCTACTCTCTCTGCTATACCCTTAGACTAGAGGGGACACCGAAATGGCTTTTATTTAATTTCTAATGTTCTACCTCTCTCTGTTCCTTAGATACGGTTGCTGAGGAGCGCATCTTTGACCTGACCCTGGGCACCTTCCTTCACGACGTGCAGCTGGTGAACTTGACCTTCACTACAGGGGTCATGAATATCGAGGAGGCAAACTCCCGTGGCTTTAACGTCCAGGAGCATCGCTTCCCCAACGCCTCCAAGACATTCACGCTCCAAGTGCCCTTCGATGACCCTGTGGTTGCTAAAAGCGTATGTTGATTAACTTTTTTAACAATGCATTTGGCACTTTTTTTTTTTTTTGACGCTTTTTAACCAAGTGACTTACAATCAAGGACCTGATCATAGCCAACATCGCTAGTGATTTAAAAATTGATTTCTTCATTTATTTTTGAAAACTTTTCTTTCCCCCATTTGCAGCATTTCGATCGGGACTCCACAACCTACACGCTGCCTCTGACGTTCGGCTTCATGATCCTGCCGGAGCTCACTCCCTTCTCCCACTCAGTAGTGCTGGACGCATCTCTTCAGGATGTTGGTGAGTTGCAGCTTTATTAGTGTATTGTTCTGTATTCCGTCACACTTGTGCCTTATTTACCACTTCTGCCTTTAAAACTAAAACGCTGATGCAGGTGTTTTGCACCTGTTGCATAGATTTTTTGACAAGGTTTACGTTTAACTCTGGCTTTTTTTTTTAAAACTTAAGTGCCAATTGTCTTATCTGGCTACCTTGTCGTCTTCCCTCTAGTTTTTCCTGTTGTGACGGGCACCTGTGACGACGAGGCGTACTACGTTACTGTGGCATATGGTTCACAGGGTGAGTAGAGGCTTACTATGTGGCGTATGGTTCGCCATATTGACTCTTACTCAAGTGTTGCAAGCAGTCATGGCCTTTTTAAATCGGAGGGTGGCAGGTTCAATCCCACCTCTTTCCAGCACCTGCACTCGAAGTGCCTAACCCCACTTTGCTCCAGGGCCTGTAACCAATACCCTGCACCTAAACGCGATAATAAAAAAGGGCCATCTCAAAGTGTCATGTAAGACAAACTAGTGGGGGGGTGGGGGTTGTGCTCTGAAACGGTGGAACAGGACTCAATTACAAAACGGCATTCATTACACATAATAAATGCCGAACACATTTATCTGGTTTCCAAGGTAACAAGCTGAAGACTGTTGTGGGCAAGCGTGAGTTGACCTCTGAGCTGGCCAAGGAGTACGGTGTCCGTGACAACGCCACACACATGACCATGAGGGTGCCCTTCCTGTCGCCAGACTCCGTCTTCACGGTGAGGCTCTTGGTCCTTCTGGCTGAAGTGCCCTTTAGCAAGGCCGCTAACCCCACATTGCTCCAGGGACTGTAACCAATATCTGTGGCGCTTTGGATAAAGCATCAGCTGTTACAGGCTAAGTGTGATGTAATGACCTCTCAGCTTTTTGCGTGTCACTAATGTGCATGTCATGTCTTTGAGGTGTAGTTACTAGTTTGGCGTGTGTTTTTGTTCTAGTTTGTGATCCCCTTTGCTGCTGGCGGCCGGCTGGACATGAAGCTGCTGGAGCCCACTAACCTGTGGAGCCTCAACGACTTCTCTCTGGGATGCACCTTCCCCATGCCCCTAACTGGTCAGTACCCTGTAAATAATAACCACCTTCCCCATGCCCCTAACCGGTCAGTACCCTGTAAATAATAACCACCTTCCCCATGCCTCTCACCTGTACGGTTAAAACGATGCCCTGTAAATAGTAACCACCTTGCCACGAACCGGTCAGTACCTTCCCCATACAATACGTATTTATATACTTCCCCATGTCCCTAACTGGTCTGTAGCGTCCCTAACTGGTCTGTCTTCAAACTACTTCATATGTACTTCAGAAGAACAGTTTGCCCTGCAGAACTGCCCTTGCAGATATTGTCTGTAGCGTCAACGTGACGCTACCGCACAAGGGCTAAAAATTGGACTGTTAGAATGACGAGAAATAAAAGCAGCAGTGTATGACCGTTGGCCATGTTCTTGCAAACGTGTCGTAGTCCACAATGCTATATCTCCAGAGTGCCATGCCAATGTGTCATCCACAATATTAACCTGTCATCTACAATGCTGTCCTGTCTCTGTAGAGTGCCATGCCAATGGGACCATGACGGCGTTGGCCCTGAAGGTGGAGTCTGTCCCGGACCTGGTGCTGGAGCAGCTGACCCTGAGGGACACCTCCTGCAGGCCGCTCTTCACCAACGACCGCTTCGCCTCCTTCGCTTTCCCCGTCAACAGCTGTGGAACCACCAGGAGGGTGAGTGAAGAGTCAGAGTAGAAGGCCACACGCACTGTAGCTCTGCTTTGACTGGGTCTGACTAAACGCAGGACCTGAAGAAAACAAAAAACAGATCTTGTCTCCTTTAGTCAAACCCAGAGATCTCTCCTCTCCGCCTATCCATAGATCTTGCCTCCTCTCCTCCTCCTATCCAGACATCTTGCCTCCTCTCCTCCTCCTATCCAGACATCTTGCCTCCTCTCCTCCTCCTATCCAGACGTCTTGCCGCCTCTCCTCCTCCTATCCAGACGTCTCGCCTCCTCTCCTCCTCCTTTCCAGACATCTTGCTGCCTCCTTTTGTTTGTGGCCTCATGCTTCACTGGCCCCTCTGATCCAGTCATTTAATTTTCCAAAGACAAACACTTAATCATTTAAAGATGTTAACTGACTGACTTTCTCCATACATTGCAGTTTGTGAATGGCATGGTGGTGTATGAGAATGAGATCAGCGTGGCTGGTGGCAATCAGAAGCAGATCATCCCATTGGCTCAAAAGAAGAGTGGCAAGAAGGCCCAGCCACCATACAGGTACGCTTTTGGAACGCACCCTGCAGACGTGTGGCTTTGGATGTCCAATTGGGAACGCACCCTGCAGACGTGTGCCCTTGTGGCTTTGTATGTCCAATTGGGAACGCACCCTGCAGACGTGTGCCCTTGTGGCTTTGTATGTCCAATTGGGAACGCACCCTGCAGACGTGTGGCTTTGTATGTCCAATTGGGAACGCACCCTGCAGACGTGTGCCCTTGTGGCTTTGTATGCCCAATTGGGAACGCACCCTGCAGACGTGTGGCTTTGTATGCCCAATTGGGAACGCACCCTGCAGACGTGTGGCTTTGTATGCCCAATTGGGAACGCACCCTGCAGACGTGTGGCTTTGTATGTCCAATTGGGAACGCACCCTGCAGACGTGTGGCTTTGTATGTCCAATTGGGAACGCACCCTGCAGACGTGTGGCTTTGTATGTCCAATTGGGAACGCACCCTGCAGACGTGTGGCTTTGTATGTCCAATTGGGAACGCACCCTGCAGACGTGTGCCCTTGTGGCTTTGTATGTCCAATTGGGTGGGAAATAAACACTGCATGCCACCTTAGATGAAGTGTTTAGGAGGGCAGAGGATAAAAAGGGTATTGGTCAGGTTCTTACTGGATAAAAAGGGTATTGGTCAGGTTCTTACTGTAGACTTCTGGCTATACATGGGTTCAGTGTTGGAAAAAATTAGCTCGTGATGAGGGGCAAGACACTGGCAGCCAACCACAACAACGTGTTTACAATCAGAGGTTGAGCTGTGCGCAGACAGGGGAAAACCAACATTTAAAACCTGTATATAGAAGAGTGGGATGTACTGTCTGCACTGTAAAGTGTTCCCCGGTCTCCTGTCTTCCAGACTCACCATCTCGTGCTACTATGAGGACTACGACTTCAAGATGCTGGCCTTCGTGCCCTCGGCTCGCCAGTTCAGCCGCACGCCCATACACGGCATGGGGGAGATGAAGATGCAGATGAAGCTGGCCACAGGTGAGGGCATTTATTTATGAAACTGGCCACAGGTGAGGGGACTTCTTTATTAAGCTGGACACAGGTGAGGGCATTTATTTAGTTTGAAATGCATGTTAAATGCAGCTGGTGATTTATTTTGAATTGCACGTTTTGTTAAAAACGAAAGCTGGAGAGAAGCTCTCAGTGGGACCTTGTACTCCTGTGCTCGATTTGTTTGCTGCATAGACATTTCTCGGCCGTGGCAGTACTTCAGCACCACGGCCAGCGATCTTGCCCAATACGCCACGTAATCCATCTCTGCAGTGGTCCCTGCGGACCCCGTGAAGCGCTCTTTGATCAGTCCACCACGTGGACAGCCACTCTCCATGATCGTGCCACTCTTGCAGAAGTCCATTCTCCAACGATAACTAAGATGTATGCATACACGGTAGCCCCAAAACCTCTGTAGTAATGTTCTGATGTGTGCGCTCTCTCGCTCCAGATGCGTCGTACTCCTCGTTCTACATGGCGGAGGACTTCCCCGTTGTGGAGTACCTGAAGCAGCCGCTCTACTTTGAGGTGGAGCTGATTGGCTCAGAGGACCCCGAGCTGGTCGTCTTCCTGGAGAACTGCTGGGCCACCCTGGGGAGGGACCGCCTCTCGACTCCCCGCTGGGACCTCATTGTGGACGGGTACATAACACTACCCCTTCCCTAGCTCTCAACTAGAGAAATCGCATTTACTTAGCTGATGATTTTGCTTTAATCCACATACTGCTTTAGCCATGTCTGGGTTTTAAACAGTCAGTTTTTTGAGGGGGGCTAGAGCTTCATTTGTAAGCTAAAGTGTTCACAAAGTACTGTGGTTTGACTGTTTTTAAGTGAAATGTCTCCAAATATTTGCTTGAGACTGGTTGTTTGCCTAGAAATGTATGATCTGTAACTGCCTAGTATCTTTACTGTTAAGCAATGCTTAGGGTCCCTCAAAGTTTTTTTTTGCTTGAGAAATGGACCCAAAGTCATTGTTGTAAACAAGCACATGGTTTAAGGATGAATACTGCACATTCTATTGCCCAACAGGTGTCCAAACAACGATGACAGCTACACGACCACCGTTCTGCCTCCAGCCGCCGGGCTTCAGAACCCTTCTCACGTCAAACGTTTTGAGATGATCATGTTTGCATTCATGCAAAACGACACCGTGGTCAAAGACCAGGTAACTTGGGGCCTTCTCAAATATTTCTCCTACACTTCTTCTCCACTAATCTCAAGGCACTTCCTGGAGTGATATTAATACCTAATGTGTTTTCAATGAGGTCAATCGCAGTACAGGCTAAACTCATCCAAACTACAAAAAATGGTCTTGTGCAGATCTTCGTCCACTGTGATGCCGCCATTTGTGATAACAATAGACAGACGAGCGGCCTGTGCTACAGGGACTGTTCCAGTTACCCAGGACCCATGCGGGGACCCACGCGGCCAGACGGCAAGAGCAAAGGTGAGGATTTTTACGCAGTGATTTCAGACTGGGCACTTTAAAATGCTCTACTCCAAATGTCTTCTGAGACTGGGCAGTTTAAAATGACTAACTACATGCTCTACCTCAAAGTAATTAAAAATACCATAAAGATACTTTAAGTTTTCACTTTGTACTTGAATAGGTGGGTGTGTCATCTTTGAATCCCAAATCTTGCGTGCTTCCAGTAGCTTCATGATTATTTACTGTAGAGCTTGAATATGTACCTACACAAACTTAATTTGCTGTCCAAATGTGATCCTACGGTGACTTGTAGCAATCACACTAGGGATTTGTGTTTGCACTCATGTCATTTATTCTTAACACTCAGTTACTATACACATCTTCAGCCCTTGGCTAGGTCCCTTTTATTCCCCATCTATGCATGTCCTAGTCAGTGTATCACACTACTGAGCAGATGGCTCCACCCAGAGGCCTTAAACATAAATGTTAGGACATGTCATTCAGTCTACCTCAAAATGATTTGCCAATTTGAAGGTAATGATTCTCTTTCTCTCTTCTCTGCAGGTCAAAGTGGTGTCCAACTTCCCTCTTGGTCAAAAAAGCAGCAACTCTCTTCTGGTTGGATCAGTATGTCACGGTGACAAAGACTTGGCTTGAACGGAAATGGACTGGCTTTGAAATGAATAAACGGACTGTTGTCTTAACAACATCTCTCTTGTCCTGGTTGTTTTGAATGGTTGAATTGGTCTGGTAAATCCCATTGGGTCATTCGTAACTATGCAGTTGGTTGGAAAAGCTGTTTACATTTTTCTCCTCAGGTTGTTTGCTTTAAACAAAATAAAATGGCTTTCTGGTCATGTCAGATTCAAAGTGATTTTTGGTGATTGACGTCATTGACCCACAAACATGCATATTTGCATTCTAGAGCAGAAGTGTTGCGCCTGCCTTGTTTTCAAACTCCTTTTTTTTTAGTTCCCAACTGTGGTCAAGCAAATTCATTTAACCATTTGCCCTCCTGAATGCCAACTTTTCAATTGTCTTGACATGTTTTTTGGGACCCCTCTAACGAAAAACGACCCCTCAAACGAAATGCCTCATCTCAAAGGGCTATCCCTTAAAAAAATGTGGGTGTTCACCTCTTTCCCTAGGTGCCCCTCAGTGTAGGGCTCTCAAACTTGGTCCAGCTAACACACCCTGAAGGTCATAAAAGCCAAAGAGCATAAGCATTGTAGCCAAGTCACATGTTTAACCTTGAGTGCCTCATTTCCTCTACATTAAGTAAAACTCTTTGCAATGACTTGGTCCAGGTAATGACAGACTTAAAACAGCTGGTAACCACACACATTCTGGTTCGTATATTTCTGCAACTGACCAGTTCTGTGACATTGGACCTACACTATTGACACAAGGACCAGATGACCACTGAGCCAAAATTGCCCACGTCCCCCTGTACTAAACTCTAACTAACTTGTAGGCTATTAAACCCATAAACATTTCTGGACGTGTAAGCTTGTTTGCAGCATTTCAACCAGAAGGTCACTTCTCAAAGGACCTCAACACATTTTTTTTTTTCAATTAGTTTTACCCATTTCTTTTTAGTTTAGTGAAAGTTTCTTGTCTGTTGGCTTTGAAACTGCTTTTTTGTGATGCACACCTCTTGAAATGATCAAGATGGTCACATCACTGGAAGTCTTTAAATTAGTTTTTAGATCTGTCCTCTGGGAAGATGGGACACTATGTTGCCTATAATTCTGCACACCATTTAGTGTTCGGTTCTTCAGATCACAACCTCCCTCATTGTACTAATATGCATTTCCTGGAATAGGCCTACTTAAATCCAATAGGTTTTCTTGTCCATACAAGGAGTTGTGAAATATAAATGGACGATATGGTTCTGTGGGTAATGTCGCATGCATGCTACTTGACCCCTTAATTTCCCCCTGGGCTGGGATCAATAAACAATACTCTGCTCTCTAAATACAAACTTCCCTCATTGTGCATTAGCCCTGTGCAGCCACGAATCAAGACCATGTAGCAAACTGTTTAAAATTAATTTTATTTTTCAAGTCTTGTCAGCTTTGAGACTATGATTTGTGAAGTTCTGTGATTATGGCAAGTGTACAAAAGTGCAAAAAATTATTTGGTAAAGTGCTTCAGTTCTAGAAGTCCAAGTGTAGTGTTCAGTATCCTCTTGTGATCTTCTCCTGGCGGTCTGTGATGGTCTGCTGAAGACTCTGCTTGGCGTCTTCGAAACCAGGATTCAGTTCCAGAACCTTTCTGAAGTCCTTCTCGGCCTCTTCAAAAAATCCTGCAAATTTCAGACAATACAAACTGTTATCGTGTCAGGTACTTCAATAGCATACCTATGGCAAAAAAAACAAAAAACAAATAGCCTCTAGGCCTACTAAGAAGCTGGTTAAGGAGTAAACCAAACAGGTGTAGTTGAATTTAAAATCCCCTAATAAGATTGTGGGGTTCTTATTTTCTTCAGTACTCCAGACTCTGCTATTAGATGATTTACCTCAGTTAACCTGGTTGATTTTACTCCTGAAGTGAACCAGCTTTAGTAGGCTATTGTAGTACTATAATTTCTAAATGTTCATACCCAGTCTGTAGTGTATGAGTCCCCTGTTGTAGTAAGGCACCTCGAATTCATTCTTTTGCTTTATGGCCAACGTGTAATCCTCAATGGCCTCCTTGAAGTCAACCCTAAGATATTTGATCTGTCCGCGGTTGTTTAGTGCAACTGCGAGCTCGTTGGCGTCACATTTTCTGAAACAAAACAAAACATGCATACTTTTATGAACGTGAGCTCAGAGGTTGAGTGAGCTCTGAATGAACGTTCAAAAACACACGGGAAGCAGCAGATTTTAACTTGTCTCGTCAAATTACCTGGACGGGTTCTCACAGGACTGTATATAAAGGCTGTATAATTCCTCCGCCGCCTTAAAGTTTTTGTTTTTAAACTCGTTATGAGCCTCCTTGACAATGTTGTCTTCCATAATGAGCAGTCCTGTGGATAAACAATGCTACTTCTATGGTTGTGTGAGGGGGAGGTTTCCGCGACACAAGTGTGTGCTGCCACCTAGTGAGTTGGAGTAAGTACAGCTTGTTCACGCCTGTCATATGACATAGTTGTAGTGTTTTTTCAACACTGGGGTATGGGGTCCCCTAAAATGTCTAGGATTGAATAGAGAATACCAATAAAAAATAATAATTAAAATAATACAATATAAAGATTACATTATATTAATTATTATTAATCTTATATTGTAAACTAATTAATATTGTGATTGAAGATTGAAACACTTTGACTGTCATGTCAGTAGTCTAATAGCCTGCAAGTTAGCTCAGTCATGTTTGTTGGTCGCAGATTTTTTTTTTTTATGGGGTCCCCAGAAGTTTGGAATGTCAAAATGGGGTCCTGTGACAAAAAACTGTTGGGAACCACAGTAGCCTATGAGTGCGTTTTAATATGCGACCTTGCCTCCTCCACTTGCGCTTGTCTCCTCGTCCCGCCTCCTGGCCCCTCCTCCTTGGAGAAAACGATAAAGTTTCCCAGCTGTCAGCCTAGCCACAACAACTTTTGAGGGACTGTTTTTCATTCACCATCCCAATTGCAAATGAGAAAAAGACTCTACAATTGAGCTTTTGCAAGATATTGAAATATAATGCTGTTGTAAGTGATGTCATCATGACGAGAAGCAAGTGGAGGAGGCAAGTGGAGGAGGCAAGGTCGCATATTGCAGCGCACTCTATGACTCCAGACCATAGAGGTAGAAAATAACACTAGAGGTGACCCCGCCCCCCTTCTGACGGCAATCTGTGGCGGCCATTATCTGTAGGTAGGTCTGATAAATGGAAATGAATGGACAAGGAGGCTCACCTCTGTCAAAAAATAGCTTAATAATGTGAAAATGTCCATCAACACACTCTACAAGGACAATAGTTGAAGTGTGTTGCTAAATATGTGCAGAATTAAAATAATTTGATTTTTTGATGTATTTTATCGACTCATATGATTTAAGTAGATATTTATCCTGACATTTCAAATCTGGTCTTTGATTAATGGGTTACTTCATATTCACACAGTTTTAGTCCATTTTTTAACAGAGGTGGGCGTGTTCTCCATTGACTTGAATTGACTGAAGGTGCCTACACTACCTACAGACAATGGGAGGCGCCATGTGCCACTTCCCAGTGCTGTCGTGAATTGCCATGTCCTCTCTAGTGTTATTTTCTACCTCTATGACTCCAGACGCCTATTCAGCCTGTGGGGTTTCCAACACAGTGGGCTCGGGACCCCATGTCAGGTCGGCTGAAATGCAAATGAGGTCACCTGAGATGTCTAGGTGTGAAAACAGAATTAATTAGTAATGTACAACTGTATAACACAATAAGTTATTCATATTCTGGTTGAAATGCTGCAAACAATCTTACACGTCCAGAAATGTTCATGGGTTTAATAGCCTACAAGTTAGTTAGCTCAGTCATGGATTTTTATTTTTATTTATTTTTTGGTCATGATTTTTCTGGGGGCACCAGAAATGTGGGTCCTGAGCCGACAAATGTTGGGAACTACTGGCCTACCGTATGTTATAGTGATGGGTGATGGATAAATAAAATGTTGAAATACAAATATTATATAAATATAATTTTGAAAGACTATGTTGTCTTCTTTTCATAGGCTACCACTTAAGACATAAACTACAACAACTGCAAACCCATACCATAAAGTCTTAACCCATAGGCCTACTGACGCGCATTATGATAACCAGTAACAACAGGACGCTGACAACTGAAATTATCTGTCTGTCTGTCGTAGGGTTGCCAATCGACAATGACAACAATATGGGACACTGTCTGTCTGTCTGTCTGTCTGTCTGTCTGTCTGCCTTACGGGTCACGTGACGGCACGCTCTATTAGCGCACATGGATTATGCACGGACCTACGCCAGGTCTGAATTGGTCAACTGTCAATGGAAAAAATACTTAATTGTCTTGCGGGTCTGGGGGTCTGTATTTTTCCTAGATGTAATTTCCTGCCATTTAACACCCCGTGCCCCCTTTCAGCTCAATGCAGAACACGTACTTTTATATCTAAATATGGGACGATTCCGTAGTATTTCAAGGGACGGTTGGCAACCCTAGCTATAAGTCTTTCTCGCATTAAAGGCACATTGGGCATGTCCTTGACCATGGAGCACAGAAAGACCTCTCACATCTAGTCTCCACGGGAGAGCGCGTTCACGATGACCCATCCAGCAGCAGACCATTCAAGGTCAAAGGGTCGTGCTGTCTAGTCATGAAACATATAATACATTAAACCTCTTCAATGACTTTAGCAGGTCAGTGGCTGCTTCCCACCTCCACTGCTCATCTCTGCTCGCACGGTTCAGTGTCAGACAGAAAATAAACAAAATTCAGTCCGTCTGGCTGGCTGTAGGCCCATATGGATTTATTTTCAGCTATAGCCTAGGTGTTCATTCAATGTTCAACATTTCACAAGGAATTATGAATATATAGCCTAACCTAATGTTCAACTTTGTATTTGAAAAATGGCACTATTTTTTGGAGACCATGTGGCAATAGATGAAAGGTGGTGGTAATATTCTTGGGTGGTAATAGTGGTGGTAATGGACTGAGTGCATGGGTCAAAAGAGGGGGTAGGGGTCGAGAGAGGACCCGTCTGAAAGGCCAGGAAGCTGTCTTTCCCCTTTTTCCCCTCCTCCCTTTCCCCTTTTTCCCTCCCTCCCTTTTTTTCTCAAAGGGCCCAAAAGTGGTTGTTTGCTGTGAGAATTACCACTGCGAGTCAAAGTCCACCCCTGCCTGAGGAGAGGAAGAGCGATCAATCACCCCGCTGTCCAAAACAGTGTTAGCAAGCCCATTCCCTGGCAACCCACGCCGTTAGAGTATCTATGGCACCTCTCTACTGCCAGGGGCGTTATGATGTGTGCCCTCGCCACCGGAGGCGTTATGATGTGTGCCATCGCCACCGGAGGCGTTATGATGTGTGCCATCGCCACCGGCGACGTTATGATGTGTGCCCTCGCCACCGGAGGCGTTATGATGTGTGCCATCGCCAGGGGCGTTATGATGTGTGCCCTCGCCAGGGGCGTTATGATGTGTGCCATCGCCAGGGGCGTTATGATGTGTGCCATCGCCAGGGGCGTTATGATGTGTGCCCTCGCCAGGGGCGTTATGATGTGTGCCATCGCCACCGGCGGCGTTATGATGTGTGCCCTCGCCAGGGGCGTTATGATGTGTGCCCTCGCCAGGGGCGTTATGATGTGTGCCATCGCCAGGGGCGTTATGATGTGTGCCCTCGCCAGGGGCGTTATGATGTGTGCCATCGCCACCGGCGGCGTTATGATGTGTGCCATCGCCAGGGGTGGCGTTCAGGGGGGTGAAGAGTGACTGAGTCACCAGGGTCCTGTCTATGTAGGGGGCCCTCACAGTTGCTACGTTTACATGATGCATTTAATTCGGAATTAATTCACTGTAATTCTGAATAAAGCTTAATTGCAATTGAAAACGTCATGTAAACACTTCACAATTCATAATTAAATGAAAGATCAATGTAAACTTGACCAAACTATTTAATTCAAATGATTAATTTTGAATTAAAAACACCATGTAGGCCCTACTGTGGCTGATATGGTAGGGCACACGTTTACCACTCGGCCGACCCGGGTTCGATTCCCGGTCCGGGTCCTTTGCCGGTCCTTCCCCAGCTCACTTCCTGTCTCTCCTCCACTATCTTGTCTCACAAAAACCAATAAAGGCTGAAAAGCCCCCCCCCCAAAAAAAAAATATATATAAAAAACGCCATGTGACTGTAGCCAGTGTCTGATTCACAGATATATGGCTGGGGGTGGGGGGGTCCATTGGAGCTGATTGTACATAGGGCCCACAATATGCTGGTACGCCCCTGGCCATAGCAGTTGGCATGTGTTGTGTGTGTGACCCGAGGTTGCCAGAGCTTGTTTGCCCTCAAATACATCCCGGCAGTCAATGTCGACACTTAGATTAGTTGGGGATGAGAAGTCATGGGGTGAGCAGAAGTGTTAGATGGGGATTTGTTAGACTGATTTGTTGGTGTGAGACTGTGTGTGTCTGCTGCTGAATGTTTGTTGAACCAACATCTCTGTTTGCTGAGTGGTGGTCCTACAAGCTGTATAGACATCATGGCTGGCACCCTGTATAGGTGGGTGGCCAGAAGCTCTGCATGGCCTTTACCCCCCCGGCCCGACCTTACCGGACTAGCCTACTACGCAGGACCCCCCCCCCCACACACACACACACACACCTTACTGGACTAGCCTACTACGCAGGACCAGACACACACACACACACCTTACTGGACTAGCCTACTACGCAGGACCCCCCCCCCCCCCCACACACACACACACACACACCTTACTGGACTAGCCTACTACGCAGGACCCCTCCCCCCCCACACACACACACACACACACACACACACACACACCTTACTGGACTAGCCTACTACGCAGGACCCCCCCCCCACACACACACACACACCTTACTGGACTAGCCTACTACGCAGGACCCACCCCCCCCCCCCCCCCACTAGCCTACTACGCAGGACCACTGCTAAGGTGTTGGAGGCCCTGAGCATAACTGGTCAGGAGGCCCCCCTCATAATCACATAATAATAATTAATGTTGAATAAATCTTGAATTGAGTAATGGAATAAATTTTTTAAAGAAAAACATGATGGGCATTTTGATAACTAATACATAGGCCTTTATGTTTTGTAATGTAATTTTATATTTTATCATGATGTTTTTTAGTCCATTTCAATTTAGGAGGCCCCAATTTGGGGGGCAAAGTGGTTGAGGCCCTAATCGCTCTGCGTACTCTGCTTATGCCGAGTGTTACGGACTGGAGGGTAGAGAGATGGGGCTTGCGACGACATTTTGTCATTTAGTCTCTAAACTTGATAATCATTACCCCTAGACAGCAAACCTTTTCTGAGGTTTTTTTTTTTGTTTGTATTGACCTATGTGGGGTTTTTTTTTGGTGCTAGGCTGCTTTATCGATTTCAGAGACCTTGGAGGTCTCTGTCTTAAGGGGGGAGGTGTTACGGACCCGTGGGGCTCCTCCCCGCTCTTTACCGTAATCACCTCCGTAGGCGCAGCACGGGTTTCTGGAAACCAGGTGCGGCGCGTTGACTGTGATTGACAAGACTCAAAAGTTTGCCAGAAGCAGCGTTGGAGGCCGCCGCCTCTCCTCCTCTCCTGCACCTTTTTACACTTTGATTTCCATTCACAAACATCCACACACTTTACACCCACTTTTATTTATCCTCACTTACTTCATTTTCAACATTTATCACTTTGACATTTAAATAATAAATCTAAGTAAAACTTGATTCCGTTTCTGTGGTCTTCCATTTCTGGTACGTTGGACTTTGGGTCAGGACGTAACACTAGTGGCGTCCCTGCTATTCCGCTATGCATATCTCGCATCTATGTGGCAGACAGACAGCAGACGCTAACACAATGCTGATATTGGCTATAGGCAATGATTAGTTTTCCCAACAGTGATGCCAAATTTACATTGGGTTTCTTCTACTACTTGTAGAATCCAGTGTCTTGGAGCATTCAGCGTTGTTCTGTCATTTTTGTTCCATCAGGTTTAACGATGAGCAAAACTCTGGTTGTGCAAATGCAGCTAAGACGTAATCATGCCAGATGTTTTCCAGGTTTGATGTCTGAAGAGAAGAGAGCCTGTCTGTCACATGTCTGTGATGTTTAGACACTTCAGCCACTGAGAAGATGTACTGGTTGCCCTGTCAGCATAGATGCCATGACCTCCTGAGTTCATCATTTAGGGCAGCCATGGGTTAAGCCAGGGATGGGCAACTGGCGGCCCGGGGGCCACATGCGACCCGCCTCCTCACTCAATGCGGCCCGTAGATAAAACAGTGGGCCTAATTAAGAACATAATGACCATATTTTTAAAAACAACTACTGAATCAATCTTGTAATTATACTGTTGGCCAATGGAGTATTGAGTATAGAGTATTCTCTTCCTTCCAAACGATATGGGCAGTCATTGAGCAACCAACTGCACCTCCAACTCAGATGGGAGTCAGATCCGTGGTCATGTGGCCCTCCGATTGTGGCGACGAAAAAACGTGGCCCTCCTCATCAAAAAAGTTGCCCATCCCTGGGTTAAGCGGTTAGGGCCTCAGACTTGTAGCCCAAAGGTTGCAGGTTCGACTCCTGGCCCGCCAGGTTGGTGGCGGGAGTAATCAACCAGTGCTCTCCCCCATCCTCCTCCATGACGGAGGTACCCTGAGCATGGTAGCCTACTATACCCCCGCACTGCTCCCTTAGGGCGCCACTGGGGGCTGCCCCATTGCACAGGTGAGGAATAATACATGTAATTTTGTTGTGTGCAGTGTGTGCTGTGGAATGCTGTGTCACAATGACAATGGGATTTGGAGTTTCCCAGGTAGGCTTCACTTCACTACATCTACACACAGTCTCAGATTACTGTCAATTGTCAAAGTAGTAAAATGGCATCAATGCGTTGAATAATAATGGGGATCAGATGACATTCTTACTGCAAGTTTACATTCATTACTACCTTCTTTACATTCATTACTACCTTCTTACTGCAAGTTTACATTCATTACTACCTTCATTACATTCATTACTACCTTCTTGATTGCATTACCACAGACCATTACCACTTTATTAGATAGTTGTAACAGACATCAAGATTCATCAGACCAGGGAACATTTTCCAATCTTCTATTGTCAAATTCTCGTGAGTCTGTGCGAATTATAACCTCATTTTCTTGTTCTTAGCTGACAGCAGTGGCACCTGATGGGGTCTTCTGCTGCTGTAGCCCATCTGACTCAAGGTTTGAACTTGAGCTTGGCTGTAGGCCTATTTTAGGGGGGATTTAGCCCCCCCTACATTAGTATTAGCCCCCCCCACCCCCCCTAACGATTTTGCAAAAAAAAAATTATGGTAACACTTTAGAATAATGGATGCAAAAAAGCATTATAAAGACTTAATAAATAATTAACTATTGATGAACAAAACATTAACAAACGTTTGTAAATGACTAGGAAATGTAAACAAATGCTTGTAAATGACCAGGAAATGCTATGTTAATATTTTATATTTATCAAACATTTACAAGTTGCTTGTAAATTAATAAAATACTCTTTTATAAGGTGTGTAAAATCTTGCAGATATCATTTGTAGATATTTTATAAAGCATTAATAAAGCTTAGTTAATAATAAAAACATTTGTTAATGTTTTATTCATCATTAGTTAATTATTTACTGAGTATTTACTAAGGAATATTATCATAAAGTGTTACCAAAATTATATATATATATTATTATTTTTTATTTTTTTTTACATTTTTCCAAAAACAAATGCAGTAAAGCACTGAATACGAACCACCAAGAAGGCAAGTTAATCTGAATACAAGTTCATGGTTGCTTATTTATTGTTTAATGGCAGGGTGCACAGCAATATGTTATGCGGGGGGGAAACAGGTAGAGGATTGTGCTTTGTGACTAACAACACCTTAAGAAAAGTATAATTACTTACACGGATGAAATCTTCAGACCCAAAGTACCAATTTTCACTCACAATACCCGTGTAATAAATCAATTTGACATTGTCTTGAAATTATAGTTGAGCTTCAATATTTGTCGTAACAGTTTGAAAACACACATGAACTGATTAAAATAGCTACTGATGGAGTAAAAATTACCAAATATCTGCCGGGCATGCATAGTTTTCCAAGTAAGGAACCTGTTTGAATGAATCGCTTCCTGACCACTGCTTCTCCTGGAGACGCGCAGTTAGTAACTCCTTAAAGTTCCTAGTCCTTGTGTAAATTATGCTCTCGGCATTTTGTATCTAATCATTTTAACTTCCGTACATAATATCCATCAGTTGAAACATTTTGAAATGTTTTGTTTAGCTTACATAAGGAATGTTCATTCAAATGTGAATTAAAAAAAAATCACTGTAACTAGTGTACGGTATGGTGCTCTTAAAATAATTGTTCAAGAAGACGCTTTTGCACACCTCTGTAGGTGGGCAGTTGCGTAGGATATTATGCCACTGGGGTTGTCATTCAAGTGTAAAGAAATCCTGCATATTGTCCATTCCACCAACAAACTTTAATCCAACATGAAGAAGGTCGGATGACCGAAACAATGTATTAAAGTTTGTTGGTGGAATGGACAGTGTGCGGGATTTCTTTGCTCTTAAAATAATGAATTCATAGACAAAACCTTAGCAGGTGAGCTGAAAAAATTTTGGCGTGCGCTGTGCGCGTGCATTTTCTTCCTCTGGGGGTAAGCCCCCCCTTGTCTCTCAAACCTAGTGACGGGCCTGGCTGTGGCTAGTAATAACTTCCATCTCAATACCCAATTTGGCAGATAATCCATTGTGTGATGCATTACAGTAGCCTACATATTTTTGCCCCTTGTGTTAGTTATATTCAAGATCATGAAATATCATTCAGATTCTATGTGTCTGATATATTTTAATTTACCATAACACACTATGTTCACGGCATCGATAGTCTTGTTAGTCTGTGTTTTATAATTTTCTGAGCTTGGATGTGTTCACACTCCTCATGGTAAAGAAAATACTGACATCAAGAAAAGTAAGAAGACTGATAGTGACTCTGGGAAAACCACTAGCCACTGTGGCCGACTTGACTTGAAAACCACTAGCCACTGTGGCCGACTTGACTTGAAAACCACTAGCCACTGTGGCCGACTTGACTTGAAAACCACTAGCCACTGTGGCCGACTTGACTTGAAAACCACTAGCCACTGTGGCCGAGAAGTGAAATCCTTATCCCACGTGATACAAAGTTTCTCAGGTATGAGCTACAAAAGTTTATCTTCTACTGGCCTTGAAAATGAAACAGTAAATTAATGATTACTATGAGGCCTTCTTCTTTATTCCCTTTGCACAATATACTATGGGCTGAGGACACTCCTGCTCTGCCTACTCCATCTTGAAAAGTGAAAAGTGAAAGCCCATTGGGAAACTCCAACTCCCATTGTCATTGTGACACAGCACTCCACAGCACACAAGTGAACACTGCACACAACAAAATTGCATTTATGCCTCACCCGTGCAAGGGGGCAGCCCTCAGTGGCGCCCCATGGGGAGCAGTGCGGTGGGACGGTACCATGCTCAGGGTACCTCAGTCATGGAGGAGGATGGGGGAGAGCACTGGTTGATTACTCCCCACACCAACCTGGCGGGTCGGGAGTCGAACCGGCAACCTCTGGGATGCAAGTCTGACGCCCTAACCGCTCACCCATGACTGCCCATTACACTTAGACCATTCTTTTATCCAAAGCGACTCACAATTATTCATAGGGTATTACAGTTATTTTACAGAGTATTGGTTACAGTCCCTGGGGCAGTGTGGGGTTAGGTGCCTTGGTACAGGGTATTGGTTACAGTCCCTTCAGGGCAGATGAACTTGATGCATAAATAAGTCGTCTTTGATTTGTACGCTTGTTGGGCCCTTGTAGGTCTTTTCCCTCACTTAAAAAGAAGTGTGTGGTGTGTGTATTGCATTGCATGGTCTGTAAGAAGTGTCGTGATGTGTGTTGCAGTGTGTATCCATGTCTGGACACTCTGAGATGAGACAGACATGAGGATGGAGGGGGCTGTGCAGGGGCAGCGCAAACAAAAAAGGGGGGGGGGGGTCATTTGCTCTTGGTCCCAGCAGGGCCCCCCATATTGGTGGTGGGGGCCCTATTGTGACCTTGGCAGGCTGTGCGGGGGGCCCTATCGGTGTCTGGCCCTGGGGCCCTGTGCGGGGGGCCCTATCAGTGTCTGGCCCTGGGACCCTGTGCGGGGGGCCCTATCAGTGTCTGGCCCTGGGGCCCTGTGCGGGGGGCCCTATCAGTGTCTGGCTCTGGGACCCTGTGCGGGGGGCCCTATCAGTGTCTGGCTCTGGGGCCCTGTGCGGGGGGCCCTATCAGTGTCTGGCCCTGGGGCCCTGTGCGGGGGGCCCTATCAGTGTCTGGCCCTGGGACCCTGTGCGGGGGGCCCTATCAGTGTCTGGCCCTGGGGCCCTGTGTGCATGTCTTCCACCCCTGTGGTTCTCTGTGTTTGAGCTGAAGAGCGTTTGCTGATCCCATCTCTGTATTTGCTATAGGTCTATAGGGTTATGAAAGGCCTCAGTGTTGTCTCGTCCCTCTTGGCACAGGGGAACCAGCTAGGTGTATTTCTCTCCCAGCGTTGAAAATGTTCAAATGCTCTTCTTGACATGGAGGCGCAAAATCCCCGGGCAGTATCAGACTCACGGCGTGGCACGACATCCACACACCTGAAGGGGAAAGAAGCCTGTCCTGCACCGTCTGCCTTCCCACAATGCTCTGCTGTATCTTGTATTACATGCACATGCTATATTACAAAAGACAAGGCTATCTCACCAGGCTAAGTGTTGACTCTGCCAGGGAGCAAGTACTGGACTATAATATTATATAATGATTGTACACTACTGGTCAAAAGTTTTACAACATCATTTTACAGATATTTAAGATGATTGTGTTAGTTCCAACTTCAATTTGAATTCAAAAGCAGTTTATTGTGGCACTGCACTCTGGAATAAATGTTGACGACAAATAAGCAATTTGATGTTGGAAAATCTCTTTGATGTCAAGCTACTATACATTGACCAAAATGTATTCTAAACTTCAAGGTGTTTAAAAAAGTTTAACAGTGTATATTTCCTAATATATTTCCTAGATGAATAATTGCATGAGCTAATCGGATAGACTGTTGCTGTCTGATTCTGTAATGCGTGAATAAATTCAGCTCAACCAAAGCCCTACACCAGTGTTTCTCAAACTTTTTCAGACCGAGGACCACTTTGTCCCCCCAAATATGTTCAGGGACCGCCTACCAACTGAATTCACAGTTGATGGGTGCTAATTTGACACTGCTAATTTCGATGCAGATCACTTTTTACAAGCTTGTCTTATTGTAGTGAAAATGCTATGTTTAGCTTTGTAATAATGTTACAAATATAGCTTACGCCTAGCTTGTCTTGGTAAAATAGAAATCCCCTCGCGGACCACCTGAGCTGTGTCACGGACCACTAGTGGTCCCCGGACCACACTTTGAGAACCACTGCCCTACACAGTACATGTCTACAGGGTTTGGAGCAGCAACGTAACTGTTCAATTGGTTGTTATGGCTCTTGCATCTAATCATTCAATCACATTTGTTGTGAAGTTCAATAAAGTGTTGGCAGGTAAACCAATAGAGTCAATTTTCTTCTTGGAGCAGGCGTCACTCTTAATTATTTCAGTCTCTGAGGGTGCTGGCCCAAATTTCAAATTCAATGTTTCAAGAAGGAGGCCGCACCTTGCATAGTAGTGTTTTTTTATTGCACAAAATGCCAAATGTTTTTTTTATTGCCGAAACGCGTCTGTGCAATAAAAAAAACACTACTATGCAAGGTGCGGCCTCCTTCTTGAAACATTGAGGTTAACCAATAGAACAATTGCTTTTTCTTTGAAAAATGTTTTTTTTTTTTTTTTACCTTATTTAGACAGGAGAGCAAAGAGGGGACAGGAAGCGAGTGGGAGAGAGACGGGGGAGGATGGGGAAACGACCCAGGGGGAGGGAGGGGGGAGGATCGGGAAACGAGACGGGGGAGGATGGGGTAACGACCCCGGGTCCTGACACAACAGCACAGTGCCATACCGCTTGTGTCTACGGTTGCTTTTTCCAATCTTCTGAATACATGCGTCTGTGGTTGATATCCCCTATTGGGTGTGAAAGGTGTTGTGAATTAACAAAAAAAGTTGAGTTGATATGCATTTTAAGGCAGAAGGTGGACTTTCATTAGTTTAACAAACTGGAAATGTTTTACTGTGCAATTTGTTGTGACATTGATGGAAGTGTTGTATCAGATTATATCCTGTATAGGCTAAACGCTGACAATGTCAAAATGTTCAAGATATATTTTAAAAGATAAACATTTTTAATTGTAGGACACCATCCATCAGTAAACACGGATAAAAACATGACGAGTGCAGACAATTCAAAATTAAACTCACTACTTTAATGAAAAAATATTTTGCTACATATTTTACAGAGTCCAATTTCTTTCATTTTACTAAATTACAGAGCAAATACACTTGTCTCTATTGTACACTCAAACTATAACTCCAATACATGTGCTGATGTCATGTACACTCAAGCAATAAGTCCAATACATGTCATTTGTATACAATACATAGATTTCCCGTTTACAGACATTCACGCTGTGAGGAGGGGCAAGATGCTAAGCAGGCAGCCAACCACGTCAATGCATTTTTTGAGTGACAGCAGTTTACACCAATCAGAGGTTGAAGAGTGGGCTGCCAGGGGCGTGCAGTCAGGGATTGTTTACAAACGGGAAACCCATGTATTGCTTCTTCTACAGCAGATGTTTTTAACGTAAAACAAAACTGTGGCTTCAGATTAAGTAAAATTCATTGAATTTTAACAATGCAGGGGAATGCTAACAAGACATCACACACCTTTAGCACTTCAATAGCTCCACTAAACGAAACACAATAATATAATAAAATAAAATAATTGCATAATATTTCCAATGGGCCAAAGTTAAAGTTTAACAAAAAGTAAGTAAAAAAAAAAAAACAGTGAAAAATCTCTGAAAACAGTTCACATGAAATGTCCCATGAGCAAAACAGACAACACAGCAGTATGTGAGTGAATGGTCCGTCTGTCTGTCTGTCTGTCTGTCTGTCTGTCTGTCTCTCTTCTCTTCTCTTCTCTTCTCTTCTCTTCTCTTCTCTTCTCTTCTCTTCTCTTCTCTTCTCTTCTCTTCTCTTCTCTCTCTCTCTCTCTCTCTCTCTCTCTCTGGCTTCTCAGGGCAGCTGAGGGGTCAGTCTGGTCTGGTCAGGGAGGGGTGCGGGAGGTCTATGGATGAGACGGGAGGTAAACACAGGATTCCAGGGGGGGGGGGGGGGGCAGCAGCGGTGCAGGAGGGGTGCAGCAGGGGTGCAGGAAGGTAGGTCCGGGAGGTAAATACTGGATGCCGGGGTGCCAGTGATCCCGAACTGGGCGCTTTGTTGACTCTTCAGCAGACCAAACAAACTCTGAAACACACACACAGGTCACAGATGGGGATAAGTAGCCTGTACGCAAGCAGACGCAAGCACGCACGCACACACACACGCACGCACGCAGTGCCACCCATCATATGGGCCTCCAATGCTTTAACTCTCTCTCTCTCTCTTTCTCTCTCTCTCTCTCTCTCTCTCTCTCTCTCTCTCTCCCTCTCTCTCTCTCTCACACACACACACGTAAACATTTACATTTACGCCCTCATGCATTCACACATCATATGGACTTTCCATGCTCACCTTGTGCCATCTATTCTTACACACACACACACACACACACACACACACACACACACACACACACACACACACACACACACACACACACACACACACACACACACACACACACACCCCACACACACACACACACACACACTCACACCCCATGTGTGCGTCCCGTCCTCACCGGGTCTCTGCTGTCTAGACGTGGCCGACGGCGATCTCCAGCTGCTGGACCCTCCTGGTGGCTTCAGCCAGTGGCCACCGCAGTCAAGGAAGACACAGGGGCACAAAAACACACACACATCTCATACGTGCATATCACCATACGTGCATATCACTACCTTATTTTCCTGGGGGATGTTTCAAGAAGCTGGCTCAGTAGCGAACCAGGTTAAAGGGTCAGTTTGGTCAATTTCAACATGCAGTTGTAATGCTCACACTACCCTGGACTTGTCAGTGCCTGAGATTTTTTTTTCTTCTTCTTCAGCCGTTTCCGAGATCCTGGTCATTGTAATGGGGGCAGCGCTTTGTTTACATTTCAAAAAAACATTTTTATTTATTCCCAAAAACATCCAAAAGGTTATAAAACATCAGCAGACAACTAGCAAACAGCAGTACCTTTTGGGAAAATATTTGGAGTTGGCCTATGTTTCATTTTTAAAAAATGTAAACAAACGCTGCCCCCATTAGAATTGCTCATATCTCGGAAAGGGCTGAGCCGAAAAATGTGGCATCACCAGGTACTGACAAGTCAAGGGTAGCGTGAGCAATACAACTGCATGTTGAAATTGACCAAACTGTCCCTTTAAGTTACTGTAACCCTGATGTTGTGGTAAATCATCCAATAGAAGAGCCTGGAGTTCTCCTTTTCTAAACTAAAACCCCCAATGGTCTCAGTGTCCCGTCACACACATACACATACACATACATATACATATAGCTCTGGAGTTCAACATCAATATGGTGCATATTAAGGAGCTCTGGTACATAAAGTGCATTCATTAAGTGCATAGGCTACCTAGTACGGCCTCCTACAAACATAGATACATATTGGGAACATATGGGATAAATATGATTATTATGTTTGTGATTATGAGTATGACTATGATGATGATGATGATGATTATTATTGTTGTTATTATTATTATAAAGGATATGTCGAGCTGTGAGATCCTGCAGGGACTTCTGGGTAAGCTTCTGGAATGCCAGTCGAGCCTCACACTTGCAGGGGTCTTCAATCACCTCCACCTTCACCTCTTTGGAAACAGACACAGTGCCAGGAATTTATAATCGCTGCAATTGCCAAAAAACACACACACACACACACATTTCACTTTCTCCCTCTTTTGTAGACAAAGTGCAAGGAATTTACGATCGCTGCAATTGCCGCAAAACACACACACATTAGAGGCGACATACTTCCACCTGGATGCTTGGACTATTCCCCTGGACGCTTAGTCGCTACCGTGTTTAATCTCTTCTCTCTTTCTCTCTCCCTTCCACTATGTGAGAGTTATGGCTTATTTTTGGCAGCACTGGAGTTCTGTATTTGTTGAGCTCTGGGTCAACGTTTGGGTCACTTTAGTTGACCTGAGCTTTTCCAGATGTTGATGTGACAATATGCTCGTTCTACTCATTTCTTAGCCTCAACAGAAACCTAACGGTACCCCATGGCACATACTCTCTCTCCATACATATATATCTCATGTGGGCATGATGACACTAATACTTCAATGGCTACAGTTCATATGATGCATGCTGTAGGGAAAACTCGACATCTAAGCAAACAAACACACACACACACACACACACACACACACACACACACACACAAAAACAAAAAGCCTCCATAAACATTGACCCATGCCTAATTTACGCTAGATAAGTAAACAGGTGAGAACTACACGGTAAACAAGGGAACCAAGCCTTTTTCTTTTTAACACACGTCAAAGTTATTTGTAAAAGTGGACAATATACGGATGAGGAAAACCACCAGTGACCCCTGACCTCCTGTTAAGGTCACATGCTGCCACATCTGGGATACACGGAGGCCATATTGCCGCATGGAAACTAACCAGTCAGGAAGAAGCATTTTACCTCCAAAGCAGACGCTAATGACTACTCCTTGAATGAATGAAGCGAAGGACAGCACTCTTGGCAAATAAACAAAGAAAAATCTGAAGAGTGCTGTCCCTCGCATCATTCACTCATCTGTGTTTTGTGTAAGATTCAGCACCCAGACCTGTGTTAATCATTAGGTAAATTACCGTCGGTAATAGTGTGAGTATGTCTCCTTCCCTTGACTACCCCTTACCATTATGACCGCAGAGTACATATCGCAGTGTTAATTCGACACTTAGTGAGTTTAACATCTTCTAGAGTGCATTTGAACACAGTGTACTCTCTAAGTGATGAAGTAACACTTTGTTTTACTGTGTGTTGCCATAAACGTGACATTGATTTCGTAGGTGGCTCCTCAGCAAAGGGACCTTCTCCCAGCTGGCCTCAGTATAACTCACACTGCTCACTAGAGAGTTGATTGGTTTTTTTTCTGAAATGCCTGAACCAGTTGAAAAACCTTTAAATGAGATTCCACACAGTAGAGAGTTGGCCTGTTGAAATAGTAAATGGTAAATGGACTGCATTCATGCAGCGCCTTTCCACTCCATCGAGCACTCGTATTCAACCTCACATTCACCATTCACTCTCATTCACACACCGATGACCGTGGGTGCCACGCAGGGTACCACCCTGCCACCAGTGGACAATCTTCACCATGACCCAAGAACGTACACAGAATAAATGCAGAAAAAAAATACAATTTGGAAAAGAGAGAAGAGCTATAAGCTATGTGGAGCGGACAGGGTTGATTACATGTCATTAGCTGCTAGGGGTGTAAACCACAGCCTCCATGACGATACGATTCGATATCCACTCCTTCAGGCAGCGATTCAATTATTTTTGACACTTCAGAATGCCCCATGATACAATACGATTCGATTCGATCGTCAGCTGTTGGATCGATACATCGCTACATATCGATTATTATGTACACCCCCAGTAGCCGTAAAACATGTAAAATGCCGACTCCACCTCGGAGCCAAGTGCTACTGGCGTGGCTCCGAGCGTCCTGCTTACGTTGGAGGGAACATGTTCTCATGTCCCGGTTCAGGGTGTAGCCGTCCTGACAGTAACACATGTAGGACTGGCCGTTGCTCATGCAGATGTGCTCACAGTCGTTTCCCAGCGCACAGCTGTCCAGCACCTCCACGCCTGAAAGTAACCACGGTAACCACAGTTAAAGACCTGTTGCCTCAAAGTAACCATGGTAACCACAGCTGTCCACCACCTCCACACCTGAAAGTAACCACGGTAACCACAGTTAAAGACCTGTGGCCTCAAAGTAACCATGGTAACCACAGCTGTCTACCACCTCCACGCCTGAAAGTAACCACGGTAACCACAGTTAAGGACATGTGGCCTCAGAGTAACCACGTGTGGGGCCTCATGTATTAAGGAGCTGGTTCAGGAGTAAACCAGGTTAAGTTAAAGAGGTAGGTAACACTTCCAAATAAGGGGCCATAATTAACAGCAAAGTATCTATAACCTAATACTTTAGTAAGGGTTAATAATCATTACTTAACTCCACATTATACACATATTAATTGTTATTAATGCATATGTCAAACATTAGCAAGCAGTTACTTAACTATTAGATAACTATTACCTTGTGTTATAAGTTCATAGCACAACAATTATTTAACTAATAGATAAGTAAGGGTACAGTAATAGTTAAGTAGCTATTAGGTCATACTTAACTAAGGACCAAAATTAACACTTACTTAATACAAAAGTAAGGCATAACTAATGAATAAATAATACCGAAATATTGTCTGTAGATTGAGTACCCATCATGCACTGCACTTCTTGGAGCTAATATTCTCAGACATTAACTTAATTATCACAAAGGAATGGTTTAGTTTCTCCTCAAAACTATTACTCTTCATAATGTTCTGCATTTATTGTAGGGTTTTACCATTAAAACTAATAAGTGGTATATGAACAAATTACATCTCATCACCCCACCATCATTGAGAAGTGTACGTCCAATCCTTGCTATATAATGGCTCCTGTTGCCCTTATTACAGTGATTTGAATGAGTGAAAGCTAGATGTCACAGTAGATTAATTACTTAACTATTAGGTATGCGCAGCCAACTCTATTATAAGGGTCCCAAACACCAATATCTATGGATTAATTAACCATTAGTTATCCGCAGCCAACTCTAATATAAGGGTCCCAAACCCCAATATTTATGTATTATTTATCCATTAGTTATGCCATACTTTTGTATTAAGTAAGTGTTAATTTTGGTCCTTAGTTAAGTATGACCTAATAGCTACTAAACTATTAACTGTGCCCTTACTTATCTATTAGTTAAATAATAATATGCTATTGTTATCTAATAGTTAAGTAACTGCTTACTAATGCTCAACATATGCATTAATAACAATTAATATGTGTCTAATATGGCGTTAAGTAATGATTATTAACTCTTACTTAAGTATTAGGTTATAGCTACTTTACTGTTAATTATGGCCCCTTATTTGGAAGTGTTACCAAGAGGTAAATCATCTTGTAGAAAACTCAAGAAATGTATTGATGTATAAAGTACTCAACTGGAGTACGAGTACAAGTACAAGTACTTTATCAACAAAGTGACTTGAGTAGACCCGAGTTCATAAACTACTTACTTTAGTACAGAAAATAAATTGGAGTAAAAGTATTAAATTTAGCTTAAAACTTAAAAGTATTCTTAAATTGAAGTAGAGAAAAATAACACTCTGTTTAGATACTGCATTTTAAGATTCAAGATTCAAGATTCAAGATTCAAGATTCTTTTTAATAGTCCCGAAGGAAATTTGTCTTGGACATACATACTATTAGTACTTTAGCAGTGCTATACAACTCTGCCTGAAAGTAACCACAGTTAAAGACATGTGGCCTCCGCACTTTGACCTCTCCACATTCCACACGTGGGGTAGAAGTGAAAAGAACTTGAACTTGGCTGAACCTCAAATTAAAGGTGCACTGTGTAGGATGGTGGCCAGAGTAGGTATTGCACTGTGTAGGATGGTGGCCAGAGGAGGTATTGCACTGTGTAGGATGGTGGCCAGAGTAGGTATTGCACTGTGTAGGATGGTGGCCAGAGTAGGTATTACACTGTGTAGGATGGTGGCCAGAGTAGGTATTACACTGTGTAGGATGGTGGCCAGAGTAGGTATTACACTGTGTAGGATGGTGGCCAGAGTAGGTATTGCACTGTGTAGGATGGTGGCCAGAGTAGGTATTGCACTGTGTAGGATGGTGGCCAGAGTAGGTATTGCACTGTGTAGGATGGTGGCCAGAGTAGGTATGGCAACTATGCCGCCTATTGAAACTACCCCTAAAAAATGTATTGCAGTGTTTAATTTGTTCATTTGGACAATGATACATCTCTACAGCTTTTATGTGTACTCGCAATTGACTGTTAAGAGTTACTCCGTAGAAGTCTTTCAACTTCTCTTTTCATTGCTTTATTTTAAATCCCAAAGACTGACAGAGGACTGTGCATTACTGATTTACCATGCCAGTCTATTTCCAAGGTCCGGTGACAAAGATCTCTCCTCAAAACTTGCAGGGCTCAGTACCATGCCCCTGTTTGACACAATCACCTAATCATGATACACACCCGACGTTTAAGAATATCCAAGAGTAACTCTGCTGAGGTGAGGTTGTATAATCTTTAACAACCACTACACTGTAAAACATTGCAGCCAGTTAAACGTAAACAAGTAAGTTGCCCTGCTGCCTTACACTTTCAAGCTAATTCAACTTGAGTTGAGTTTAACCTATGGAGTCATGAGGAGTTTTTCAGATGATATGGTAAAAAATGTTCCAGAAAAACATCTTCTACCCCACCTTTAAGGCAGCAAGGTGACTTACTTTTTCACGTTTAACTGGCTGCAATGTTACAGTGTACGGGAAAGACATTGAGGGAACACTAGTGAGTGTTTTCTGTTTCCAGTGCCCTGAAGCCAGCTGAGAGGTAGTTATCTCGCTGGCTTGCAGGTTCTTACTTCTCCTTAAGGAACAGGATCTTAGGTCTGCGTTCAACACGTATCCATCGTAGCAGTCACACTCGTAGGAGTGCGCGTTGCTAATGCATACTTGTTCGCAGTCATGGCGACCCCTGTCACAGTGGTTCTGGTTCTGTCCTGCGAACAAGCGCCACGAAGGGTTAAAAACAAAACCACGAGCGCCACAAAGGGTTAAAAACAAAATCAAGAGTTGGGCTGTGGAAAAACAGCAGGGCGATATAAGCAGCACGTGAAATCGCACATAGAGAAAAAATAAACAAACATAAAGCCTGCTGTGTTAGAAGTTAGCGGTGGGTTTGCTTGGAGCACACTGCATACAGGAGGGGCCGTTTAGGGAGCACGTGAAACCCACTGAAACCAAAACCACACATGCACCCCTGCAAGAGGCCAGGTCAGTCAGTAAGTAGCTCTCACTTTACTTGACGGTAGAAAGGACAAGCGTTGGTTAAATAAAAAAGCCCAAAAACAAGCTGCCAGCTCTGATACTCTGATTTTAAGAAAATATGATTCACTTATAGTTCAAGCATGAGAGGACTTGGCAGAGGAGCTGATGGGGAGGGGGGGGGGTCAGTTGTCCCGGGCCCAGGAAGAAAAGGAATTAGGTCCTCAATAGATTGTAGCATACAGGACACCCAAACGAGAACACAAGAACGAAACAAACTTCCAAATGCATCGTTTTGTGAGTACAGACCATATTTGTACTCCTGTAGAATTTGGGTGTCATGGCATGTGATTGTACTGTATTGAGTTGGGAAGGCCTTTCAGATGACTGTCATCCTGTGCCTGTTCAACTATGTGGGTGGCCCTTTAAGTTGGCCTTGAGAACTCTGTACACCACAAAATGAGTTTTACTATGTGGGCTACTGTTCACACCAAATCCTGAAACCGCTGGATAGCACCACAAGCTTACAAGAAGCATAACCTATTAATACACAGGAGAGCAGAGGTGCCGTTTGATGAAGCGGGGAGCTGGCACAGCACATAGCAGACAAAACCATTACACACACACACACACACACACACACACACATACACACACACACACACACACACACACACATACACACACACACACACACACATACACACTGCTGTTAGCAGCTACGGTAGCAGCTACTGCTCTGGCAGTAGGCACTGAATACATTTGTCTTAACAAGAGCACAACCAGAGCTCAAAGAATAAACAACTTAGCCAAGCATGAAAGAAGAACCATGACACACACACACACACACACACACACACACACACACACACACACACACACACACACACACACACACACACACACACACACACACACACACACACACAGCTGTAAGCCAAGCATTCGAGAAGAGCCAGGACACTTTCAGCGGTAGCATATAGCAAGTTCTTCTTCAGCATTAAAAAGACAAAATACACAAGTAACAGCTGAAACATCAGAGCCTGCAGAGTCCAAAGCTGCTCCCACAGTTCTCCTCTTTGCCAGTGTGCAGACAGCGATTTGATTTGCAGCAAGACCCGCTCCTTTGGGGCCTTCTTAACGCACATGTTAAAAGTGCCAGAATGATGTGAAAATACCTACATTCATATTTTTAAACCTTTTTCTAGCGCTTTATTCATGTAGTCAGCCAAGCCAGAAGAATGTGAACCCTTCTTGTGGTTCCTTTAGGAGAAGAGATGGACACTACAAGCAGGAAAGCCGGCACACACATAATCCAGAGGCAGACAAACTGGATCGAGAAAGCAAATGACCTCAAGGATTCTTAAGTCATTCACTTTCAACTCTTTCAAGGTTCATGGTCATGGGGGAACCTAACAGTTCTCTGAGGAACCTTTAACAAATGTATAAAGAGAAAAGTTCTGGGAGGAGGCCCAAGGTTCCTTATTGGATTGGGTTCTTGGGTCCTCTGAGAAACCTTCAAGCACCCAAGAATCCAAAGGTTCCATTGCCAAAGGTTTGGTTCCATTGCCGTTGCCGTGGAAGAACCCCGAAAAGGAACCTGTTTCTCGAAAGCATCATTGCTGACCAGTTAGCAACTTACTAGGTTTCCAATGGGAAATTACATCGCAACCAAATAAATTGCTAACTAAGTTAGCTAACTAATCTAACTACAATGCTAACTAAGCTAACTAAGTTGTCGACAAAGGCACCCCAGAACAGGGTTTGCCCACCTCTAGACTACAGCGTTACAGAAGCAGCACGTTGGCTTGTAGCAGCAGCAGCAGCAGCGGCAGCAGCATCTTATTGGGCTTCTTACTTTTCAAGGAACATGTTTTCTTGTCCGGGTTCAAGACATAGCCCTCCCGACACTGGCAGTAAAAGGAGTTGGCGTTGTTGACACATATATGCTGGCAGTCGTTTCCCATGGCACAGGGGTCCAGACCTGCAATATACAGCCATGGGGGTTAAGACGTCAGTCAAGCAACACTCACGCCAGGCAGCCCATACGCCACATAGTAGCCTGGCGTGACCCGCCCATAACACCTCTCATCATTCGTATTCATGGTCTGGAGGTTCTATGACCAGACGCGATTAGAAGGGCGGGAGGATCGCACTCAGCTCTGGTTTGAAGCGATTGGACAGTTGTCACCCAATCGTTTGCTTATTGGCCGGCCGCCTGGTAGCCGACTAAACGCTCCCCAGAAAAGAAGCTCCAGACCATGAATACGAACGAAGAGAATTATAATGGGCGGGTCATACCAGGCTGGCCATATAGCACAAGCAGAGCAACATACAGGAGCAACTTCATTGGCTGGCCAATCACAAGAGATATGCAAGTGTGTGTGCGTGTGTGCATAGTGTGGGTGTGGGTGTGGGTGTGGGTGTGGGTGTACAGCAGAAGTCTCAACCTCAACACATATATGCTGTAGTGCTGGAGTAACAGATATATGCTTGAGGTTGCATGCAGGCACAATACAGATCAAACATACATAGAGCAATAATTCCTGCTGTCGCAACTGTCTTTGTCACAAATTAGTGATACATACAACAGGCTATACGATCATATTTTAATATTGCATAAAAAGATATATACAGTATATATTTCAATAAATAAATTATTTTTGCATAAAAAAACAGTAGATTAAACATTTTTTGTTTACAAACGGTATTTCATTATATATCATGTTTTAGCATAGCACAGCTACAGTAGAGTTAGTGCAACTGTGGGTATCCTTATGAACTTAGAATATTAGAACAGAATAATGGAATGTACACATTTGCAATATTGCATTTTTATGTAACCCTGTAGTGCATTTCAGTCGTCTTTACATATTGATTTTTAAAAAAAAAAATTGAAGTATGAAAGCACTAAAAAGTAGAAAATGGTGATGATCTACATGTCTATATGCATATGTGTTGCCTGAGCCATGGTGGGGAAATTGTTGCAAACAGCTTGTGTTGCCCTGCCCGGGAGCCAATCACAAGCTTCAGTACAGTGTTTACCAATAGGGTTGTCACCACGGCACCCAATTGGGTCACACGGCCCGTTTTAGCCAAACCCTATTGGTGCAGAGATGGGTGTCCGTGGCAACCAGACAGTATGGTTTCCCCAGACAACCATCTCGGAACACCTCAGCCGTAAAGCACTTTGGCAGGAGGACACCTGCTCAAAGAGAGAGCACTTCCTCTTTACAATCAGACAACACAATATCCTGGAGAGAGACAGACAAACATTAGTGACACTCAGCAAAGGCAATTAGCTAATAGCAAACATGAAACAAAACATTCACAACTTTAGAACAGCTTTTGGGGTAAAGGCTACTAGCTAATAGCAAACATGAAACATGGAACATTCACAACATTAGAACAGCATTTTTCCCCCCATACATTTCATTTTTTCATACAAAAGGACAAAAAAAGAAATACATGTAAATATTTCTGAGACAAGAAATCCGCTAAATGACAATGTCACCGGTTCCACTAAACCAGGACTTGTGTGCTGTGTTGTTGAGTTTTCCGAGAGCAGATCTATTATGTTTCCCATAGCTCCCTGCCTCGAATAGAGCTAAATATCTATAAAAATCTACAGAAACAGGCCGACTCCAGCCTGAGAGTTGATCTGAAGAATATATCATCACCCACAATATAATAGTAGTTTTCGCAAAGTCATTCATGCCTGGAGGCTAGGTTGGCCAACAGATAAATGGAAGCACTCTTCTGCTAACATAAAGGCCGGCTGGCGGAACAGAGGCAAGTACAAGTACACAAAACAGAAAAGTAATACCAGTGTGCACAGAGCACGGTACAGACCGGATACTATCTTTTTCAAGAAAGAAAGATCTTGTTTCAAGGATGCGTTCTCTCAGTTTGCAAAGCCTGCACTCATTTTATTAAGTTGTGTAAATAAAGCGTGCACACATTTACCTTAATTGTGGACACGTCTTATGAAGACGGTGCGCTCGTTGCTATTCAGTCATGCCCATGTTATATGTATACCTGGTGAGCACAATTTACTAAAGCATGTACACGATTTGTAAAATGTGCTCTCGTCATTTTGAATTCAAAGAATAAAACATGATTGTCCGATAACGTAAACACGTTTTAAACATCGTGGCCACGCTTTAATAAATTGTGCTCATGAGATACAAAACACACAAGTGCACAGCACAGCAGAGAACGCTGTTTAAGTAACTCAAGCCTACAATTTACGCAAAGGTGCGCATGCTCCGTTTTCACAAAGGCGCGGTTTAATAAATCGAGAATACGCTTTGCAAAGTATTGCCCCTTGCCTGCACTTAACCTTTTCATGTAGATGCAATCGCCAGCAATGCGATTCACTACTTGCTGAAAAAGCTTCATTGTAACAACATTGCTTTGGCTTTAAAAAGCGAAAAAGCGATTTTCTAATCATATTCCAAGTCATACCACAGACACAGAGGGTCTCGAGCCAGTGGGTCAGACAGAAGCTCACAAAGTACACAAAATAAGAGAAGTGTGAATGATATTATCCTTGTCTTACATAATAGTTTGTTAGCCTATCCAATAGGGCTGTCACGGTATGAAAATTTAAACTGACCATTATTGTGACCAAAACTTTTACGGTTTTCGTTATTATCTGTGTAATTATTATTGTCAGCACTTTTTACCGCAGTTATCGACTATCGTGACACCCCTTCTATGTCATCCCATCTCGAGGCTTTGTTTTGGGCCTACCACAGAGGGTCTCCCGGAACTTAGACGTGAGCTTCTCGATGACGCCAAACGACTCGACGTAGAAGACGTGGTCGTCCAGCGGCTGGCTGGCCATGAGCCTGAGCGACTGCATGTCGGCGCGGTCCACCCCCACCGCGTAGATCTCGATGCCCGAGCCACGCGCCGCCGCCGACACCTCCTCCACCTGGTCTTGTGGGCGCCCGTCCGTGACGATGATGGCCACCTTGGAGATGAGAAGGTGTGAGGTGCGCGCACATCCCAAAAAGCAATTGCAGTGGGTGCAGGATAGATATCAAAGAACGCACAAGGGAAAGGAAAAAAATATTCGCACACCACAAAAGCTCCCTTGTCATGATTTGATGACGCGGAAACGGTGTGCCAGTTTTTCATTAAATAACGTCAAGGGTGGCCCTAGCATGGCGCTAACAGTAGATGGGGCACTCGTCTACTACGCGGCTGATCCGGGTTCGATTCCGTAACTCTCCCTTAGCTTGCTTGCTGTCACTATCTTCGCTGTCCTATCTCGTAAAAACACTAATAAAGGCTTGAAAAGCCCAGAAAAACGTTATTTATTTAATAAATAAATAAATAAACAAACAAATCACGGCCAGGGAGCTATTGTGGTGTGCGGATGGATCACCTTGGAGATGCCCATGTTAGAAGGGCGTGCCCCCGACTGCACGGTGAAGCAGTCCTCCATGGCCGTGCGGATGGCGAGGCCCGTCATGGTGCCGGCGGCCAGGGGGTCGATGCGGGCGATGGCCTGCTTCATGCTCAGCTTGTCCGGGTAATCCTTCAGCAGGAACTCGATCTTCACCGTGCTGGCGTAGTTCACCACGGCAACGCGTGTGGCGTCAGCGCCCACGTCCAGAGTGTCCACCATGTCCGCCAAGAAGATCTTCACCTGTTGGAGAAACAAATATAAGCCTAAAGGAAGTATAAAGGAATCCCGCACACTGTCCATTCCACCAACAAGCTTTAATACAACGTTTCGGTCATCCGACCTAAGGTTGGATGACTGAAACGTTGTATTAAAGCAGGGGTTCTCAACCTTTTCCAACTTGGGGCCCACTCGAAATTCGGGGCCCAACTCTGACCCGATTACGAATAAAACTCACATAAGTCAGCAGCAACACACACCAAAATGTGATTATAATTTTTAGAATATTATTTCAAGGCCCACTTGGTATACCTTCAGGGCACACCAGTGGGCCCCGGCCCATAGGTTGAAAATCACTGTATTAAAGTTTGTTGGTGGAATAGACAGTATGCAGAGTTTCATTATACTTCAATGACAAGCCCACCTGTCCAAACTACAGATGTGTGCAAAATCGTCATTTTGAACTGAAGAGAAACAAATATTAACACTCTTTTCTCCCTCATTCTAAAGCACTGCTTAACAAAAAGGGGAGAAAAGACAAGTAGACCGCACATATTTAGTACATGGAACAAATTTTGACAATGAAGACAATAAAGTTTCTCTTAGTTTAGTTCAGTTTAGCTTAGCTTAGCTGAGCTGATCTTATTTTGTCTTGTCTTGTCTTGTCTTGTCTTGTCTTGTCTCATCTCATTCTATCTCATCTTATCTCTTGTCTGATATCATTTCATCTCATCTTGTCTTTACCTTTTCGAACTCCTGGGGCCGGACGCTGCGTGAGCTGTCGATGATGAAGACCAGGTCCAGGGGGCGGCTCCTGCAGTGGTTGTCGGTGGCTGTTGCGTAGAGCAGGGGAGCCCAAACAAGTGTCAGACATACACACATACGGTAGCCTATACAGTATACAACATAGCAACTCTGCCAATGTCTTATTTATATCTTAATATGTTTTGTTTAACTGCACACTGGAGACTGGTTCAATGCAATTTCAAACTTCAGTGTTAACCCTGTTACATAGATTTTTGACAATGAAGTAAACTTGACTTGACTTGACTTGAATACAGTGATGGGCAACTTGGATTCAGAAGCTCCAATCCAGTGCCGCGTATTCCAAAGGACCTGGTTTCACCTGTCCAATTCAAGCAGGTGATTGGCATATTTGGACAGGTCATTTGGAATGTATGGCACTGGACTCTAGCTTCTAAAGGCATGATTACACCAGACGGGGCCTGAGCGATTCCAGTGATGGATGTAATTGACTTTGTATTGAGTCGCTGGTGACAAAAGAGACAAAAGTGATGTGGGCGACTAGAGGCGATTTGAGCGACTTTGTAGTTGGCGATTTGAGCAACTTTGTAGTTGGCGATTTGAGCGACTTTGTAGTTGGCGATTTGAGCAATTTTGTAGTTGGCGATTTGAGCGACTTTGAGCTTCAGCGAATATTGTGCAGATGAGCTATGATGCGGTTCAGCCGCCACAGCCAATGGGAATGTTGGAATGCTTGCATTCTGCTTTTAACTGACATACTCTGTCACCTCTATCACTTGTATCGCTCTTGCTGCTCAGTCCAGCTATTCTCTGTCGCTTAATATTGAGACCACTGGTATATTCGTCCAGTACGTCCAGATTGCCTATCGCTGTATAGTCTGCTTAGGGCCCAATAGGAGTAAGTACATGCACAACATCTAAAATATTAACAACTTAACCAACCAATTTAAACTCATGCAGTATCTCTGCTTGGTGGGGGCAAAAAGAGATAAGTAGCTTACACATAAAACTTAATTTCCTTTCAGATTTATATGACATGTCATGCATTATGGATCTGGATACTACTTTTACAAATTCAAACATATTAAAACATGCTAGCATACATTTTAACAGATTTGCTTCAACTCTGTGAGACGAAACACATAATATATTCATATGTCATCAATAGATACTCTCACAAGGTCATGTTAAGAGACATTACACATTAGGTTTGATAACAAGAAGGTATTATAGTTGAGTTACCTTATTTGTGGTCGGGAGATGAGCGGTGACCATTAGTTAACAAATGCCACTGAGTTGGAGGCTGTTTGTTGTTGATGATGATGATGATGTTGATGAAGACGATGAGTAATGACAGTGGTGTCAATTGGGACCCTTTCTCCAAAAACACAGTGTCTGTGCAAGTCCTACAATTTGAACGTCACAGTGGTTTCCAATTATGCTACAGTGATTTTGAGAAAAAGGGTCCAGGTTTTGAAAGACATGGTATTAGTTGTTTGATATGAGCCTGTAAGTCGCTTTGGATGAGAGAGTCAGCTAAGTGGAATGTAATGTAACGTCATGAGAATGACCAACGGAATGCGTTTGGCGTAGCTTGTGTTGTGTTGTGAGGGACCTTTTGGGTTCTTGTCACTTTGATTTTGTTGCACCTTTCAGGTCTTTCTTCGCTGGTCTTGTTTTACGCCAAACTGATGAACATTTTTAACAACAAAAAAACCTTTTGTCTTGTTTGTTTGTTTTTTCAAATGTTTCAAATGGAAGGAAGCCCTGCTGTAGCATATTCTACCTGTGGTGGTGGGTCCACTTTGGGTACTGACCGGTAGGACCATGGCCGTGGTGGTCGGCGCCATGGTGGTTGGGATGGTAGTGGTGGTGGTTGGGATGGTAGTGGTGGTAGTTGGCTGCGGGGTAGTAGTCTCCGGCGGTGTGGTGGCCACAGTGGTTGTCGGCGGAGGGGGAGTAGTGGTGGTGGTGGGTATGGCAGTCACCGGTGGCATGACTAGCGGCAGCTGTTTACAAGGCTTGGGCACCACAACCCCCTTATATGGCGGCAGAGGCAACACCACCCCCTTATATGGCGGAAGAGGCAGCACCACCCCCTTATATGGCGGAAGAGGCAGCACCACACCCTTACTGGGCGGCAGAGGAGGCAACACTACGCCCTTACTGGGCGGCAGAAGAGGCAGCACCACGCCCTTACTGGTCGGCAGAAGAGGCAGCACCACCCCCTTACTGGGCGGCAGAAGAGGCAACACTACGCCCTTATTGGGCGGCAGAGGAGGCACCACCACCCCCTTATAAGGCACAGCAGGCTTTTGGTAAAAGTGGTTGACCCTTGGCAACACCGGGGCGGGGGCGGGGGCGGGGGCTGGGCCCTTGCTAAAGCGGTTGTTGTTGTGGTGGTAGTGGTGGTAGTGGTGGACGATGGGTGGCGTGGGCACAGGGGGCTGAAGCCGAAGTGGGGGTGAGATGGGCAGGGGGAGGGGGTAGGAGGGGCGGTGCACCAGGGGCGGGTGATGTATCCGGGGCGGCTGCTGATGGTGCTGCTGCTGGTTGTAGTGGTTGTAGTAGTTGTAGTGCGATGGAGGCAGCGGGGGACTTCGAGACTGGTGGTGGTGGTTTTGGAGGAAGTGCTGATGCTGATGTTGGGGCTGGTTCTGATGGAGCAGGTGGGGTTGGTAGTGATAGCCATTAAACCGGTAGGTAACGGCATGAGCTACGGACCACCAGAGGAGGACGAGGAGGAGGAGGAAGGAGGAAGAAGAGGAGGAGAAGGAGGAGGAGAAGCAGTAAAGCAAATTAGTGACATGGAAAAAAGCGCTTATTGGCTGGCAGCTGATTAGTTTTAAGCCTCGTAGTAAAGCGGCCTGGTCGTGCTTCGCTTCGTTTCATACAGCGTGTGTCTGGCTGTGTTTCCATTGACGGCGGCGACATAGGAACTGTATTGCCCTATCCAACCAGTGAAGAGATCGAGAGAGCGTTGGTCAAATATTGTGTCAATTCTTTTGGGCCTGAATGAAGCAACACTCACTCTGGTCCCTCAGCGCTCCAACGTTCAGCTTGACAGCATGGATGTAGGCTACATGTTGACATGTTTCATGGATGTAGGCTACATGTTTACATGTTTTGTTTTGTGTGTGTGTCCAGTTCTGGATGTTAAAGGGCAACTCCTGCCAATTTCAATGTGCTGTTGTATTGCTCACGCTACCCTTGACTTGTCAGTACCCGGTGACGCCACAGTTTTTGGCCCAGCCCTTTTCGAAATACGAGCTAGTCTAATGGGGCAACTTTTGTTTACATTTTTTAAAAAATGAGCATAGGCCTGCTCCAAATATTTTCCCAAAAGGTATCGCTGTTTGCTAGCTGTCTGCTGATGTTGCATAACCTTTTGGATGTTTTTGGGAATAAATAAAAATGTTTTTTTGAAATGTAAACAATGTTGCCCCCATTATTGTCTCTCTAGAAGAGACAATAAAGGCTCATCCTAGCATGTCAGTGAGAACACAGCCAGATCTTCCTAACAAAATGAAGTGAAGTATTCTGCCCTACAAAGATAAAGTGCTGTAACTACGCCAACATTGAAACTGAAAAGGCCTTTGAAGGTATTAGATTGGATATTGTAGTTACTGCAAACTTGTCATAGCAATATCTCTAAAACAGGGCACATTATCTATTGGACCTTAAGTCCAATGCCTAGTTACTACACTTTGCCTTTGCAGGGCACGATAAGGGGCTTGTTTTTCTGTCTTCATTAGTCAGACTTGAGGGGTCTCCAGTTAACAGGAGGAGTGGGCGGCATTCTACAAGCAGAGGGCCAACCGAATTGCATATTTATAAAATATGCTTTATATTGCAACACCTGCAAGTAATAGCGAAACCAGAGAATCTGGCAGCTGTATTGGCCCACTGATGTTAACTTGGCCAGGCCCTAGACCTCTGTAGATTTTTGGCTCTTATTCCTGCTTTTGGTTTTGTTGCTTATTTTATATTTTTTCCTATGGTTTGGAACAATAATAACTTTCTTTGGGTTTTAGTAAACGCACACTGTTTGAGGTGCGTACGGCAGACAATAGACTCAACTTGAAAAAGAAAGGTCGTCGCACACTCAGAACTTCATGCAGTTATTTAATTCGACCAACGTTTCGGCTTACGTCTTCATCAGGGTCATCTTATTGGAACAATAATAATAATAAAAAAAAACATAGGCCTAACGATATTTGATATTAAATGTCTTAGGCGGAGCAACATCTATAATATTCTATAACAATGTTGATATAAAGCAGGAGTGAGAAAACAATTTCTCCAAGTACATAATCAGCAGAGTTTAGTCAAAGTTTCGCCTGTGTGACCAAATCTAAGACAACACACTGGTATATTTTGTGAAACACCACATTAAAGTGTATTCAAGAGCTTCTGAAAAATGTCAAGACATGTAGATGCTGTCAACTATTCATGGTTTTACAGTTTGCTAGTTGGACTCTGAAGTGGCCTTTTAATCTATCCTTGGAGAGGCATCATTACGCACTCTTTGGCGCACACCGAACCCAGAGTAATATGTGTTTTTCTTACTCCACTTAAACAAAATAATCAATTAACAGTAATAATAAATAAAAAGCAAGTACCCATGCATGGCTTCAATTTTATAAATATTAAGGAATCTGCCAACTGTCTATTTTAGAGTAAACGTGGACACTTATACTTTTGCTGCGCTGTCCAAAAGTCAATGGAAAATAATGCAACTGAGCAGTTCACGTTGCATTTAATTCAGACACATTGCACTGTTAACTGAGCATTATTAGCAACACAGAGCGAGAGATAGAGGGAAAGAGAGAGTCAATGAAGAAGGGACAATGATCATGTCCCCGCTTGTATTTGTATAGCACATACGGTATCATATCCAACCACAGTTAATAAGGATGTGTAGCCCATGATGTTACGGGAGCATCATCTGTAGACCTACCTGCAGGGTTTAGAGTCCTCTGTGGTGAGAACGGCTGCGGTCTGCCACCAGTCCTCCGTTGTGCGTAACTTTGCGCGGCTACTTGTGCAGGGTCAACGTAAGTTCCACAAACCAACACCAGCCAGACCGAGAGGCCGTAGATCACGCTGCCGAAAAGGGTCTTCATTGTAGGCCACCTCTGGTCCGTGCGAAGTCCCAGACTATACTAGTTATTTCCACTGAAGTGCTACTCGGTTTTTACAAGGATGCCAGAGCTTGGAGACATTACTGACAGCGCGTACCCATTCTCTACCCAATCCAGAGAGGAATGTTCCACTGGGACACGCCCATTTTTCGGGATAAGGTGCGAGCCGACTGTTCTCGTCTTTCAGATGAAAAATGACAGCGATTGTAAACAGTCCAAAGCAAAGGAAAGGAAAGCATGGGCTACTTGCCATACCACTAAACATTTTGGGATGGTGAGCACAGGTTATTTTATACTTTACTCTTAGGGCAATAAAGTTAAATTGAGAAAAAATAATTGAGAAATTAAATTAATTGAGAAATGTCACTGAACTAGTAAAACAGTAGCCTGGCTCTCGCGAGACCCCGAGTGCTTCGAGTCAGGTTAGTAAAACAGTAGTAGATTCTCTCGAAAGAGGAAGGTCTTTAGTTGTTTCTCTTGCAGCCTTCAAGAAACAACTAAAGACCTTCCTCTTTCGAGAGAATCTACTAGACTAATGCTTGAGCTGGCCTTGCCCCAGGGCAGACTCTTGACATGATGTTTAGTTTAGTTTGTGTGTGTACTCGTTATGTACTCTTTATTTAAAATAAATAAATAAATAAAAAACTAACCCCTCTTTGCAACTGCACTTGTTGTTCTGTATATCTCCTGAGCACTTTGTATTTGCTTGTGATGTTGGCTTAATTGTGTCCTCTTTTGAAAGTCGCTTTGGTTATAAAGCGTCTGCCAAATGTAATGTAATTTAATGTTTACCTACCAACAATTTATTTTTAAGTCAAACGTGGTTGTGTCATCGAAATTGCACAAATGATTGCATATTTGGACCCCTGTAGGCTACGGTTCACTGCATGTCTTTGAGGACTAACAGCTCACAATTTACAACTGTAGTGGCGATTTTGGTTAAAATTTTCATTTTTTAAAATTACTGTACAGCCGTCTCCAAAAGTTTTGTCGCCTATCCAACAGCTAATAACCTGACTGTCAATTAATCACTTGGCTTCAGAAGTCACTCATATAAAAGCTACAACCCTCCTGAATGAAGTTTTATGTACAAAAATAACTTTGTTATTAGAGCATTTCAAATGGGCCTCTAGTAGTAGCTGGGAACCTCTGGTGTACTATTGGCTACAAACATTAAAAAAAAAAATCATGGAAAAATGTTTGATTACCCAAACCTAACCAAGCTGTTTCACACATTTATTACAAAGGAATATATGTTTTAATCCATATGTTTAATCTTCAGACATTGCTAATGGTTTATTATTAGAGAATGACATGAAATCGGACAGCTCTGTTTTGGCCCTTTCCAATGGTTGGTGTATGACACTTGTTGCACTGCCACCTCAGCCATGCTTTAGTGCTAAGTGCCATACTGTACAGTGTTGGAAAGCTTACGGTAGACTATTCTCCTTCCCTATCGAGATGGTGGAAATGCTCAAAACTGATTGCCCCCCATTTTGGGGAGAATGTCAAATTTTGTAGATGGGTTGCCTGGCCAGACTAGAGACTTGCAGTGATGAGAGCCAGGCTAGTTATGTCCTTTACTGTACAGAATCAGTGGAGACAACAATAACAAGTTTACTGATTTCAGTAGGCCTACCTGACTTTGTTTTCATTTCTGTTATGTCTGCACTGCAGAATCATAGTTGAGGAGCTTTGCTACCTGACAGGGCATTTGAGCCTTTTCAAAAAATGTGTCCTTTTGATGAATATTTACTGTACCACCACCCCACCACCAATTCCTCCAGCATTCTTGAATACTGCATGTTCATGAAGGGGCCTCCTATTCATGCACCAGCCATGTTGATCTGCGATACTCAACCCACCAGGGCCGTGCACAAGGCCCCATGTCTAGTGAAGTACGTAGGATGGCTCGCGAGGCTAATGCACAAGGCCCCATGTCTAGTGAAGTACGTAGGATGGCTCGCGAGGCTAATGCACAAGGCCCCATGTCTAGTGAAGTACGTAGGATGGCTCGCGAGGCTAATGCACAAGGCCCCATGTCTAGTGAAGTACGTAGGATGGCTCGCGAGGCTAATGCACAAGGCCCCATGTCTAGTGAAGTACGTAGGATGGCTCGCGAGGCTAATGCACAAGGCCCCACGTGACGTCTAGTTTTTCACATCAACACACCAGGCCATCATGTCCTGAGTTTAGGTGTTTAGCGAGATACAATAAAATAAATGAAAATAAATCATTCAAATCAGTTACAAATCATGGGTGCCATCTGAAGAGTTCTCAGTCTGGAATGAAATGTGCTCAGTGGGATGGGTTATTTTATCTGCAGGCCCGTTTGAAGATCCTTCCAAGTGGTGGGGCAGACAGAGTCTACAAAGGCTCTTTCTCCTTTGCTCTCTGCATACACATGGACCAGAGAACAGAAAGTGCATAATTCCCACTTCAGAAAGTGCATATTATTATAATTCCCACTTCACAGACACAAGCGCAGACCAAAAGAAGGCAACGTAGGGGCATTTGATGGATACAAATGAGTTTTTAAACTTTTATTTAAGCCATTCTGTGAAATAATGTGCATGTGTGTGTTTGTGTGTGTGTGTTTTTTCTTTAATCCACAATGTTTCAGACTGCATGAGGGAAAATAAATCTACAAAGTAAAAGAGGCAAAAGAAGCATGCAGCATCACGGATGATCACTAGAGTAGCCATTACACCCTGCAACCACAAGGGGGCGCTCCCGTGCCGTTGAGACCAGAGCCGTATCTGATTGAGACACCTGGTGTTTCTCAAAGTAAAGTGTTCTGGCCTTGCTAGTGCAAGTATTAAGTAACATTTTTCGAGGATTTCACCAAAAACTATCCAATAACTAGTTCTACGAGTAATTAATAACCGGATGCTCCTTGATGAAATCCATGAAAAATGGGCGTTCCTCATCCGAGCAAGGCTGGGACACTTCACTTGGAGAAACACCCAGCCCAGGGAGAGCAAGGCTGGGACACTTCACTTGGAGAAACACCCAGCCCAGGGAGAGCAAGGCTGGGACACTTCACTTGGAGAAACACCCAGCCCAGGGAGAGCAAGGCTGGGACACTTCACTTGGAGAAACACCCAGCCCAGGGAGAGAGACACCCCATCTCTGCACAACTCACTGGCCAAAAGGAAAATGCAAACCTCAAGGTGGGCTACTGGCTAGTATACACAAGTAAAGGGTGAATCACAACAATAAAGACTGCAGCCACCATGGGAAGAAAAGAAAGAAACTCGGCCTGGTGGGACAAGAGCAGCCAGGTCAAGCGGAAGGTTATTTCTCCAATAAGTAAATATATATATCCTTATTTATTTCTTTTTTTAAAAAGTGCTACTACCCTCTTTTCTCCAGAGACTTCAAAAACACGGTTAAGATTCAAACCTTTTTAAAATTAATTCATTAATCAAAAACACACAATACATACTTAAAATGGGAAAAAAAACATTACAAAGGAGAAAAAAAACAAAAACAGGCAAAGGTGAAGAGCGATTAAGAATCCAAATGGATTGTCTGAGGAGGTCTCGTCTCGTCTGCAGCTAAAGTGCCTCGAGTACCTCCACCACCAGGGGGCAGCACAGGCTATGGTGCTGGGTATCCACTAACATCTGGGGCCGATAGTAAGAAGCTGCTTCAGGAGTAAACCAGGTGAAGTCAAGACATAAATCATCTAATAGAAGAGCCTGGAGGCCTGTGTGTTCTGAAGAAAACGTGGACTCCAGGCTCTCCTATTAGATGATTTACCTCTTAACATAACCTGGTTTCCTGCTGAAGCAGCCTCTCAGTAGGTATACCCCTCAGAATAGGCTCCGTTAGCAGTGTGTTAAAATGTACACAAGGTGTGTCAACAAGGTGTGTCTCCATTAGCATCACTAAGACGTCAAAAGAAAACCTCAACAACGCGGGCGGGAGACACAGAAGCCAGAAACAGACACAACCTAAAGGAAGTGGTGAAGAGGGAAACACCAGATAGTTATATGAGGAGGAGGAACGAGAAGGCAAGAAAATAAGGTGACAAATCTTTGTTTTTTGTCTTTTTTCTATTTCCATGTTATGCATCTGTCTTCTGTTATGTACACGAGCTGGCGTCCTCCTCGGCTGGCTGATGTGGAGAGATCTCAGTCGCCTGAAACATCTCGCCTCTCTGACGTCACCTGAACACCACTCAGGGTGGGGCGGTGATGATGCTGATGATGGTGATGGTGGGGGTGGGGGTGTGGGGGCGGTGATGATGCTGATGATGGTGATGGGGGGGCGTTGATGATGCTGATGATGGTGGTGGTGGGGGGTGAGGGTGGGGGGCGGTGATGAGAGTGGTGATGATGGTGCACAGGACAACTGGTAGGTGATGATGGTGATGGGGGGGGCGTTGATGATGCTGATGATGGTGGGGGTGGGGGTGAGGGTGGGGGGCGGTGATGAGAGTGGTGATGATGGTGCACAGGACAACTGGTAGGTGATGGAAGGGGGGGGGGGGGTACCAGGGCCGGTTATTAGCCATGGGGTGGGGTTATCTAAGCGGACATGTAGGGTATTAGGGTTGGGCATGGGGTGATGGGGCAGGTTAATTGGGCTTGGTGTGGAGGGTGTTTAGGCGGACATGTAGGGGCTATTGGGCAGGTTCTTGGGCACGTAGGGTATCAGGGTTGGGTGTGGGGTTATTGGGCAATCTAGGTGTCGGGGTGCTCAGGGCAGGTAGGGGGAATCTACGCGGGCATGTAGGGAGGGCCGGTGCATTGTGGGTAATCTAGGCGGGCATGTAGGGAGAGGGAGGTGGTGGTGCATTATGGGTAATCTAGGCGGGCATGTAGGGAGGGGGCGGTGCATTGTGGGTAATCTAGGCGGGCATGTAGGGAGAGGGAGGTGGTGGTGCATTGTGGGTAATCTAGGCGGGCATGTAGGGAGGGGGCGGTTCCTTCTCTGGCATCTTCATGGCCATCTCATAGGTGGGAAGCACATACTGTGGAGAACACACACACACACACACACACACACACACACACACACACACACACACACACACACACACACACACACACACACACACACACACACACACACACACACACACACACACACACACACACATTTAATTAAGGAAACAAGGACTCGATGCTCCTCTGTTAGGTGATTTACCACTACTGTACCTCAAGGTTAATCTAGCCTGGTTTGCTACTGAGCCAGCTTCTAGGAACGCCCTGCGCATTTGATGCTACGGTGATTGTATGGCGGGAGTTACGTTCATCACATTAGCTCTTAGCTTAATGCTATTTCAGCGGTGAATGACCGCCAGACAGCGGAATTGTAAAATAGGCTATAAATAGATCTAGCGACGGCATATTTAGATACTACAATGTTGATTTATCCCTTCGATTCTCAATATCTACGTACATAAGTGTGCAGAATAAAGAAAATAATAGGTAGTAGCTTGGGTGGTAGCCATGTTTGTTTTCAGGTACCCTGATGAGAGGGAGGTGGCACACAGCATTTTGGGTACAAGGCAGCACCAAGTCAGCATCTGATGCTGCCCTCAAATATCCCCGTTACGCCCACAATTGCAGTGAACTGCCAAGAGAGGAAATGAAGCAATTTTTTGTTTCGAATCACACTTGGTGACTTGCTGTCCAGTTAGCTCATTGGAAGGACGGCTGCCTCTCCCGTTTCGAATCGACCCTACATTATAGGGCTGTGTGCTTGTCTGAGCAGTACTCTACTCTACTCTGCTCTGCTCTGTGTGTACCTGGGGAGGACTTTCGAAGGCGGGGTAGACGGCGATCTCTACTGTACTCTAATACATAGGGGTGCAACGGATCAGAAATCTCACGGTTCGGCTCGTTCCTCGGATCAGAGCCCACGGATCGGATCATTTTTCGGATCAGCAAAAAAAAAAAAAAAAATCATTATTTTATTTTTTTAATTGATAACACAAATAAACATAAGCTGTGTCTTTGTTAGGGGTGGGCATAGATAATTTTTTGAATGTAGATTAATCTCATTGCAATTATGAAATTAATCTAGATTAATCTATATCAAAATGTCTAATTGAGAATATGCACACTACCAAAATAATGGCTTAAAGTCTTGTGACCTACTGACAGATGGCGCATAGACCAGAACTCATGTCCTTAATTGTATCAATCTTTTAGGCCTATTGAAACACAATTGCCTCAGCGGTTCAGCATTTGAGAGAGAGAGAGAGAGAGAGAGAGAGAGAGAGAGAGAGAGAGAGAGAGAGAGAGAGAGAGAGAGAGAGAGAATCGGCATTGACTGTTAAAAAGGGCAGCGGCTGCTTTAAGAAGGCGGAGACTCTGCAGGGACATCAGAGCGCACAGAAAGTCTAACCAGATGATTTAACCTGCTCGCTGTCCTGAGAATGTCAGGAGTCACAACACAAAATGAATTCAGTTTGCCAAAGTTTTATATCACACGCGACAATCGCGGTACGTTACATGAGCATATCTCACTGCGTCGCAAATGCGCTGAACTCAACCGATCGCAACACAAACTTAGCGAGAGTAGTTCTAGACATTGACAGTTCGAGTTTGACAGTCAGTCTTCAAAATGCATGTACAGTAGGCTATCGCACGGAATGTTTAGCAACTATGGCACAGGCAAGATTTCGGGAACAGTTTGTGTTGTTGTTTGTGTTCCATGCAGTGCGTGAGGTAGACGTCCCAAACGACTAGATTGAACATGCGCACAATTTCATAAATCAATCCGCGGACCATGTGTGTGCCGAACCGAAATGATTGGTCCGAACGGACCACGGATCAATGATGATCCGTTGCGCCACTACTAATACAGTACACTGTCTGAAGGAAAACCAAAAATGTAATCATAACACACAATAGTTAACACACACACATGCACACACAGCATATATAGGTCACCCTCATCATCTTGTTTTTTTCTTAATGCACAAGGCTTTTATATTATAGGGAGCATGTTTCAAGATGGCTTATTATTGTATTGTATACTGTATTGTACAATTGTACTTTTAGATTATTTACATGTTTTATTAGAGTAGGTAGCCTGATCAGGGACTGAGGTTGCAAATTAGCTATCTAGCTATAAACCTTCCATGTATTCACATCTGCAAGTTGTGTCATGGCTCTGCCATGTCATGTTTGTAACAATGTGCACTGCATTGTCCCTGCCAAATAAACTACAAATAAATAAATACTCTGCACGTACCTGGGGAGGAGTTTCGAAGGCGGGGTAGACGGCGATCTCGGGCATGTTCCTGTTGTTGATGTACTTGTAGCAGTTCCACACGCAGTTAATCAGGTAGGACTGCAGGAAACAGGAAATGACATCAGTTAATCATGCAGGCCTACAGGAAATGACATCAGTTAATCAGGTAGTATCACAGGAAACATTCTTATTTCATGAATATTTACTATTGGTCAGAAGGGGGCAGCAGAGGGCAGTTTACTAAGGACTCTCAGTTAAAAAAAGTTTCCTTTCTGAATTGAATGAACACATTTTTTAACCAGGTTAGCTCATGAAACATTTTTTTTTTTAGTTTGATACTTTTTGGGTCCATGACACCAGAGTTTATATTCATATTGGGTGTGTTTACAGTGTTATATGTGTAAATATTGGGTGTGTTTACAGGGTGTTATATTGGGTGTGTTTCCAGTGTTATATGTATGTAAGGTCAGTACCTTAAGGATGATGAGGAAGATGAAGAGGCTTTATAATACTACAGTGGTATATATTGGGTGTGTATAAGTCAGTAGTGTGTTATATTATTATATTGGGTATGTGTACAGCAGAGGCGATTCCTCTTTGAGTACAAGGGAGGCGCCGCCTCCTGTCCAAAATCACGGAGAATAGTATGTAAACTAATGCTTTACACAACTTAATAACATTGCTATTTCAGACCCAGCTCCATAGAAAATGCATGTGCTCAACTTAGAGATGAAACCAATCTGTTATAAGATCCCGAGGCTCGCACGAGTTTTTTTCTGCTCATGACAACGCAAGCGAGTCGAGTCTCAATGGACTTCAATGGCATGTGGGATTGTACGATTTTTCAATGGCAAAATGCTAAACGGTCATTGGCTATTGCCGTGAAATTTTTTTGATTTTGAGACTGAGCCTCACTGGGAGTGAATGGAGAAGAGAGAGGAGGGGGGAGGGACCGGAGACTGGAGCTCCGACTTGTGATTGGGTGAACCCTGTGTCAGTAGGCTACAGTAATAGCTAGTTGATTTCATTTCGAAATGCGGATATGTTATTAATTTGACTGAGAAGTTTCGTTGTGGTAACCAGTGGGGAAGCTATTCATTGCGGTGTACTCCAGTTTTGTGTACATATTCTTGTAAACCTAGTGACACTTGCGAATAAAGTCTTAATAGTGGCATGTCCTTATCCTTTTTAATCTCCCAATTCAAAAGTTGAAGTTGCCTACTTTTCGTTAGGGCTAGCTTGCAAGAAAGCTAGAGAGCTATGCAAAATGCCAAGCATTGTGGATTAAATTCTGGCGAATTCCAGTCGTCCTTATGAGGAGAAAATGAATATCAAGGAGCAGAGCAGAGCACTGCCTAATATTGACTTGGTGAAAAAGGTAGGGAAGAACAACCGTTTCTTTTGAGCTTTCGTGGTGTCTTATCAACTGGTTAACTGCCAAGTCCCGTGAGTGGCGAGTCCTTGTTTCCTACTGTGTTGGCAATGTCTGGTAAATAATTAAAGATTTTGCGACCTCTAGTGGTAAGTTAAGCCGTGCACCCAGTAATGAACAAAGACAACGAAGGCAAACTAAATCACATCATTATGTGGCGGAGGTAGGCCTAATGATAATAATAATAATAATAATAATAAAAACATTTCCCTATGAATAGGCTACAAGGGGGATAATGATTAACAAATTTGCTTCAACAAGAGTCCTTTAGTGTGTGAGGCCATATGTGGCTCAGGACCAATGTAAGATGTGTGTCAAAATCCCCCCCCCCCCCCCCCCCCCTTTATTTTTGCGTTCTGGACATATTTTAATTGAACAGCCTCCCCAGTTTGACAGACTACCAGCCGCCACTGGTGTACAGTGTTATTATATTGGGTGTGTGTTACCTTGAGGATGATGAGGAATGCGAAGAAGACGAGGACGAAGAGCAGCAGACAGCTGGAGTCCAGAGACAGCAGATTATCCTTGTAGGGGAAGTCAGGCTGCACACACACACACACACACACACACACACACACACACACACGCACACACACACACACGCACACGCGCACACACGCACACACACAAAAGTTATGGTTTGCTAGTTTCTGGAATAGCAGAAAAGCACTGAATGAATATGCGTCTCTTATTTGTAGATATTTTATAAAGCATTGATAAAAATATTGCTAATGTGTGTTAACAGTTGTTCCAGGTGGTCCTTGATGCAGGGCAGGTACGTGAGGGAGGGAGGGAGGGTGTGTGTGTGTGTGTGTTTACCAGTTGCTCTAGGTAGTCTTTAATGCGGGGCAGGTAGGTGAGGGAGGGTGTGTGTGTGTGTGTGTGTGTGTGTGTGTGTGTGTGTGTGTGTGTGTGTGTGTGTGTGTGTGTGTGTGTGTGTGTGTACCAGTTGCTCTAGGTAGTCTTTAATGCGGGGCAGGTATGCGTGTGCGTGTGTGTGTGTGTGTGTGTGTGTGTGTGTGTGTGTACCAGTTGCTCTAGGTAGTCTTTAATGCGGGGCAGGTATGTGAGGGAGCTGACGGCCACCAGACAGCTGAGGATGAAGTCAAACATCTGGTAGCAGAGGAATGGGATCAACCAGCCGTCACGATGCTGTGGAGCACACACACACACACACACACACACACACACACACACACACACACACACACACACACACACACACACACACACACACGAGAATAACATTGCGCACCTTAAACCACATCATCATTTTCTTCTGGCCTAAATGTGACTCACACAGCACCAGTTCTGTCATTTCTAGTGAAGTTTCAGGATTTCTAGTTCTGGAATCTTCTTCCTTCTACAGGGATTCATACTGGACAAATGACCTAGTGTACCAGCAACCAACTAAACGATATCATTACATTCGCCTGGTACGTGAGTGATGCCTGAATATCTGACTTCAAAGATAACACACAAGTCACACAAGCAGACACTCACTACAGAGTCATGTAGAGATTACTACTGTACCACTACTGGACACACAAGTCACTCAGTACTATTTATATTTATCACCCAGTGAGCAGACGGAACGTCTTCTGATTGGCTGACTAGGTGTCCTTTATTCCCCGGTAGCAGGACACCTATGATGTCATGTGGGCGTCCAAGTTGCTTCTTTTCTAACTTTCTGGCGAAGTGCCTTTACTAGTTCTATCGCATCTGGTTGTCTAGTCAAGACCGCGCCGTTAGTTCTATCGCATCTGGTTGTCTAGTCAAGACCCCGTTACTAATTCTATCGCATCTGGTTGTCAAGTCAAAAACCCAGTCGTCAATTCTATCGTATTTGGTTGTAAAGTCACCCCAACATTCTGCGCGCGTCCTTACATGCCTCCGATAGAGGCGCGTCTCACTACATTAGGAAGTGGTGCCCATAGCAACGTACCAAGCGCAGTGGTGAATCTACTTTCTCACGAAGCCTTAGATCAACATATTAATAAATTAATACTTAAATGCTGGTAACCGGGTGATAAGTGGAATAGCGGCCTTCGAGGTGTCCCGATATCAAGGGAAAATGGCTGCGCCGTCGGGCTGTTTAGAACGCTCCCCCTCGTCCATTATTTCCCTTGATATCGGGACACCTCATCGGCCGCTATTCCATACTTATTATACAGACTACATTCAATACTATTGATATTCATTATACATACTATATTCAATACTATTGATATTCATTATACATACTATATTCAACACTCAATACTGTTGGGAAGGGATTGGGTGCTACTGGGTGTTTGGCGTAATATAAATATCTAGAGCGGTTCTAACAGGTCAAACCTTGGCACCCCTGGGTTCCTCTGAGGTGACACGGCGGTAAAAAAGTAAAAAACAAAAGTAAAAACATTTCAGACGCACATTACACACATGAGGAGTGAACTGTTAATACATACACACAAAATCAAAATCTCTCTCCCTTACTCTCTCAATCATCTTACACAAGCACACGCACACGCACACACTACCAAAGCCCCTCTCCATCTCCGTCCTAACAGTAGTGTGTGCAGAGCGCTGCCTTGCCTTTACACCCCTGACTCTCCTTCTGGGGAGCCGATTTGCACATCAAAGGTGACTCTCCTACACCGACACAATCCTCTCCTCTCCTCTATACGCCAAAATCCTCTCCTATCCTCTCTCCTCCACCACAATCCTCTCCTCTCCTCCCCTCTCCTCCCCTCTCCTCCACCACAATCCTCTCCTCTCCTCTCTTCTCCTCTCCTCTCCTCTCTCCTCCTCCACAATCCTCTCCTCTCCTCTCCTCTCGTCTCCACTCCCCTCCTCTCCTCTATACGCCAAATCCTCTCCTCTCCTCTCCTCTCCTCTCCTCTCCTCTCCTCTCCTCCACCACAATCCTCTCCTCTCCTCTCCTCTCCTCCACCACAATCCTCTCCTCTCTCCTCTCCTCTCCCCTCCTCTCCTCTCCCCTCCCCTCCTCTCCACTCCTCTCCCCTCCTCCTCTCCTCTCCGCCAAAATCCTCTCCTATCCTCTCACCTCCACCACAATCTTATCTTCTCTTCTCTTCTCCTCTCTTCTCCTCTCCTCTCCACGCCAAAATCCTCTCCTCTCCTCTCCTCTCCTCTATCTTCTTCTCCTCCCCTCTCCTCTCCTCTCCTCTCCTCTCCTCTATCTTCTTCTCCTCCCCTCTCCTCTCCTCTCCTCTATCTTCTTCTCCTCCCCTCTCCTCCCCTCCCCTCCCCTCTCCTCTATCTTATTCTCCACTCCTCTCCTCTCCTCTGTACCCCACACTGCTCTCCTCTCCTCTGTACCCCACACTGCTCTCCTCTCCTCTCCCCTTCTTAGTTTTCACTCCTCACATACATCTGTCGTCACTAACTCAATCTCTTCTTCCTCCCCTATTTCCTTCTTCCTCCTCCTCATCCTTTCTGCCCGTTCTTGCCAAATGTCTATGGTGTCCTCTGTTCTGCTCGCCTCTCATCCTCCTCCTCCTTCTCCTCCTCCTCCTCCTCTCATCCTCCCCTCTCCTTCTCCTCCTCCTCCTCCTCCTCTCATCCTCCCCTCTCCTTCTCCTCCTCCTCCTCCTCTCATCCTCCTCCTCCTCCTCTCCTCCTCCCCTCTCCTCATCTCCTCCTCTCCTCTCATCCTCCCCTCTCCTCCTCTCATCCTCATATCCTCCCCTCTCCTCCTCCTCTCATCCTCCTCCTCCTCCTCCTCATTTCTCTTATGTCCTCTGTTCTGCTCCCCTCTCCTCATTCTCCTCCTCCTCCTCCTCTCATCCTCCCCTCTCATTCTCCTCCTCCTCCTCTCCTCCTCCCCTCTCCTTCTCCTCCTCCTCCTCCTCTCATCCTCCCCTCTCCTCTCCTCCTCCTCCTCTCATCCTCCCCTCTCATTCTCCTCCTCCTCCTCCTCCTCTCATCCTCCCCTCTCATTCTCCTCCTCCTCCTCCTCTCATCCTCCCCTCTCATTCTCCTCCTCCTCTCATCCTCATATCCTCCCCTCTCCTCCTCCTCCTCCTCCTCTCATCCTCCCCTCTCCTTCTCCTCCTCCTCCTCCTCTCATCCTCCCCTCTCCTCTTCATTTCTCTTGTGTCCTCTGTTCTGCTTGCCTCTCCTCCTCCTGCTCATCAAAGGACGGCTGCAGAGACATGCGGCTGAGATACTATCTCTTCCACACAGGGACTGGACGATGCACACACACACTGTACTTACACTGATAGCTCCGTACACACACACACACACACACACACACACACACACACACACACACACACACACACACCTCCCCCCAGCTCTACTTACCGTGACGGCTCCGTACACCATCACACACACACACACACACACACACACACACACACACACACACACACACACACACACACACACACACACACACACACACACACACACACACACACACACACACACACACACACACACACACACACACACACACACACACGAGAATAACATTAAAACTCACTGACTTTGTCAAGCCTGCAGCACCCACACCCCACACAAGGCAACAAATACATACACACACCACTGCATGGATGGCAGGCACCATAGACATCTTACAGACACATTACGAAACACAACTACAAACACTCATACAACAAGCACCACCATTTCATGACACAGCATTTAACATTGCCACTAACTGGGCAAAAAAACGATACACACACAAACTCTCCTCTCTCACTCTACAATCAGCACATACACATGCCAGTTCTCTCCCTCCACCCGCACACCTACACACAACACCACAACAAACACCACAACCCAACCAGCACACAATACCCACAATCCCAGACCTCCAGGATCTAACCTCCTTCCCTCCTCTCTCACACACACACCCATCCAATGACACCCAGACTGCTGCACCTACACAAACAGAAACAGTAACACAACCAACAACTCCACAACACACACCACAGCCAACACTACATTTATCACCAACACACATCTCAGACACACACCCTGACCATGACTCGTCTACATCTACACAACCACAACAAACGCAAGCAACACCTTCACAACACAACACTGAAGCAGTCTCACCCACAATCCCACTCATACCTCCTCCTACCCCAGGCCAGGTTCCTATCCTACCTGCTCTAAGGAGGATCTCCTCCCCAGCCCACACCCTCCACTCCCCCCTCTCTGAATCTTGAAACCATTAGCTACACACCTCATATCAACACACACACAAGCTGAAGTACACCACAGACATTGCAGCCAAACACGCACAAACACTAAACCAACTGACCAACAGACACTACCCAATGCCCCACCTCCATCACACATTGTAACACACATCTCTAATTCTATCTCTCCTGCTTCCCCAGAATCTCTCAGGGGAGGGGCGGAAAAACGACCGCGACCACAGAGGGTGGTGATGAGCAGAGACGCCAACACAGTCAGCCAACTGGTTGCGTCCACAGCTGAACCCTCCACCTCCACAACCGTGGTGGCCCGCAGTCGTTCGAACCCCCCTCCCCCTCCCCCCCTCAACTCTCCGCCCCTCCTTTCCCCCCCCTCTCTTCTTACTCTCAACACCTGCCCCACATCCAAACACTTCAAACCCACCTACCATACCTACACAAAGAGTAAGGATGAATGGAGGATAACGCCACATAAACCGATTATCTTCATGGGAACTTCTAACCTCAACCGCATTCCCTCTTTCACACATCCACACATACAAATAGACAGCTACCCAGGGGCAACCACAAACCACATACTTCGAATGCTGGCAAAGACCCCTCCCTCACCTTCCACCAAGATGGTCATCATTTCGATTGGCATCAACAACAAAGATTATGACCCTAGACAGACCACATGCAGACAATTGCAATCCATATACAGACAGGCCACCGTGGTTTTCCCTAATGCCACCCTTCTTTTCCCTACTATCAATTTTTCTCTCCAGCTCACCCCCACCCAGAGGCAGAATTTGAGGGACATCAACACATACATACACAACCACCTCCCACACATTCCACCACTCCCACCAGCCAAATTCAACACCACACATGACCACATCCACTGGACACCCACTACAGCCATGCTCATATACAACCACTGGATCACATATTTACAGTTAAACAAACACATACCTTAACACAGGACACACCCTCAACATCTCATAACACCCCCAATTTAGATACACTGACCACAGACTCACTTATACTGAATCTTTCCACCACATTCACACCCACGGAGGCCCAACACACACTACTGGAAAAAGGTCTGTCTTTCATTCCACAACCACCACACAGGAACCAGGAGGAACTTCAAAGGGACCTTTATCTTTATCACCGCAGACTGAAACTCATTCACCATTTCAAGGATCAGGACAACTATACACCCATTCCATTTACATACCCCGCCACCTGGCAGCCTCCCAGCTCTCAGGTAGAGGGATCCATCATACATTTAATTAAAAAAGACCACCAATCACTTAGCAACAACTTACAACACATACCTCCCACAGCATCCAACATTACACAAGCAGAAAAACATGCCATTCAACAGTTAAAACACAACCCAAACATCACAATTAAGGCTGCAGACAAAGGATCAAAAATTGTCATCATGGACACCCACTCCTACATTCTGGAAGCCAACAGGCAACTTAATAACACTACATATTACAAACAGATACATACATCACTACAACCCACCACCCAACAAATAATCAGGGACCTAGTACACACATTATATGAACAACATTACATAACACGCAAACAGCAGGACTTTTTGATTGGACCCAACCACCCACGCACCAGACAATTTTACCTTCTCCCCAAGATTCACAAATCACCGGAAACATGGACCGTTCCCTTTGAGGTTCCTCCTGGCAGACCCATAGTCTCAGACTGTTCCAGCAGCACATACAATATTTCCATTTACATAGACCACCACATTAACCCGCTCTCTACACGCCACCCCAGCTACATCAAAGACACATACGATTTCATAGAAAAAATCAGACCCATGGCAGTTCCACACGACACCCACCTATTCACCATAGATGTAGACAGCCTATACACCAACATTGACACCCACAGTGGACTTCAAGCCATGAAAAAAACATTCTCTACCTATCCTGACCCCTCCCGCCCTGATGACATACTTCTCCAACTCATGAACATCTGTCTAACCCACAATGACTTTGACTTTGACAATAAAACATATCTTCAAATACATGGAACTGCCATGGGTCAAAGATTCGCACCATCATATGCCAACATCTTCATGAGTGAGTGGGAGCAAGCTGCATTGAGTAAGTGTCCATATCAACCACTTTTCTTTTTTCGCTTCCTGGATGACATTATCGGCGCTTGGTCACACCCCCTCCATCTTTTTGACACTTTCCTAGACATTCTTAACTCACACCACCCATCCATAAAACTCAAAGCAACAATTCACCCCCACACAGTAAATTTCCTTGACACCACTGTCTTCCTCGCCCCTATATCCCCTACACATAAAGCTCTACACACCAAAGTATATTTCAAACCCACTGATTCACACGCACTACTACACAAAACAAGTTACCACCCAAAACATACATTTAAAGGAATAATTAAATCACAACTGATCCGCTTCCACCGCATCTGCACCCACACCTCAGATTTTAATATAGCCACCTCCACACTATTCCAAGCACTACGCCGACGCCACTATTCAAAGCGCTTCCTCCGCACCATTAAAAACGACACACTCCTTGCACTTGCTCCCACTCACTCCCACACAGGCATAACAGACGTGCACACAACACCCACTACTACACATCCTCACACATCAACTACACACCAACACACACCAACACGTGCTACTGACCAACCACCACAAATGTCCATGACGGGTTCTGCCTCTAACCTTCCCCCTCTCTACTCAACCTCCTCTCAACGCCTGTCTACTCTCAACCACATCTCTCTACCCTCTCCCAGCTATGACCCCCCACCCAACTCTCTACTTAATCCCAATCCAAAATCCTCTTATATCCCCTTACCCATACCCACCCCTAATCCTAACCCCAACCTTCCTCCTAAGGAGCAAGCCTACCCACATCCTGGACCTGCGCCCACTCCTAACCTTAACCACTCCCCAGATGACCCATCCCCCAACCCTGCCCCTAATCCTAACCTATCCCCCAACCCTAACCCTAACTCTAACCCTAACCCTAACCCTGCCCCTAATCCTAACCCTAACCCTGCCCCTAATCCTAACCCTAACCCTGCCCCTAGTCCTAACCCTAACCCTGCCCCTAATCCTAACCCTAACCCTGCCCCTAATCCTAACCCTAACCCTAACCCCAACCCAGTTCCTAGCCCTAACCCATCCCCCAACCAGGTCCCTGAACCCAACCCCAACTCCACTACTTCATCCTTTCTGGAAACCCGACTGATCCCTCTGGTCTCTACCTACTCAACCTCCACACAGCAGCTCCACAGACAGTTTAAGAAACACTTCACAACCTTACAACAAAAAACACCCCTTTTCCGGGACTTCAAGCTCATATCAGCATACAGAAAAAACAAGAATCTTAAAGATCTCATAATCAGATCAACATTCAACCGCAAACCCCCACCGCCACCCACCAGAGAATCAGTACACTTCACATCCCAACTTTTCATCACAAACATACACTCACACCTCTCTGCTCCCACTACCATCCTGAACCCAGACACTTCAAATGTAGTATACGCCATCACATG